>NC_056728.1:922925151-923200173 GCF_019279795.1 Protopterus annectens
GTATGAGGAACACACAAATATGATTGATTTACCGGACAGGCCGCTGATTCCGTACGGTTAAACACCATGCCATCGCCTAATAGGCAGCCATTCCCAATACTGCAGTCATGTAGTCCAATGTAACAGGCATCACAAGGTAGGAGCAGATTGTATAAGGTACACAAAATATGATTGATTAACTGGACAGGCCGCTGATTCCGTACAGTTGAACGCAATGGCATCGTCTAATGGGCAGCCACTCCCAATACTTTAGTCATGTAGTCCAATGTAATAGGCATCACAAGGTAATATTGTTGTCCTCGCTCCCACCCAGGGGTGTGAGTGACAGATGCAAGCACCAATGTCGGTGCATTTGCAAGTGCGGGAGCGAGCAGATGTAAGCCTGTTTGGCTACCAGGATGCGAGTATTGCACTGGTAAAGCAATGTAGAGGCTAACCAAGTGTAAGAGGCTGTAACCAGAGGTCAGCAGTGCTCAACATCGTGCAAACTTATGCACACCCGCTCCCAACTGCTTTAATGTGCCTTACTCCCTCCATACCCTATGGGCTTGTTCTGCTCTGCAACCAAATAAACGTCCTTTGCAAGGGTCGGAACCAGGACCCTGCGCAAACAGCTAATGTGTATTAACAATACGCCATGGCAGATATTACAGACAATGGACAGTACCACAAACATATCATACAGCACAGTCATTCAACAGTATAGGAATGTATCCCATTGTGTAGATGTATATGTGAGTGTTTATGTCCAGCATATAGGTGCATATATATATATATATATATATATATATATATATATATGTATATATGTATATATAGAGAGAGAGATGCATCAGGAACATACCATGTGGCAACAAAGCATTACAAATGAATGAAATGGGAAACAGCAGTGATGCCTGTATTATGTAGTGGTGTTACTGTATGTGATCTCAAGACTCCCTCAGATAAACATGTCAGTCATATACGCAAATAGTTGTACATTGACCGTATACATCACTCTTTGCATGTAATGTACATTAACACAACAGTACCTGTCCAGTCATTATGTGTAAACAGTACTCTTGCAAGGTGCTGTGTGCAGCATCATCATCTTCATGATATAGGTAAATGAGGTAACCATAGAGGGACCAGTAGTGTTGTGTGTACAATGGGGTCGTCCTCATCACGTGTACCTGGATGATGTAGGAGTGATGTGCATACCAGGATCGTGCGCCTGAGGGACAGGTGTGAGGATAACAGGAGTATGTTGTGATGCATATTACAAATGTTTCATGTGTCCAGTGGGCATGTATGTGTAATGGACAGCTATGTATAGGGCAGATGTTGTCCTAGGAGCCGATTGGCCTTATGTGTCCGTAGGTGAGGGTCAGATGTTGGGGAAGGAGTGTAGGTATGGCCATGGAGGATAGGTAGGATCACAGAAAAGACAGTATACAGGGTTGGTATATGACACATGTGGGGGTATGCACCCCGGACGGGGATGGGTGTTTGGCATTCACAAGCCCATGGAAAAAGTGGGACGGAGGTCACCAGGCATGGGCAACTGCCACTGCACCAACACAGCTGCAAAGGAGGCAGTGCTGGGGGCTGTCCAGGAGGGCATCATCACCCTGTAAATGTGACACTCCGCCCTTGAACTGATATATCTGGCTTTGGAACCCCTTAGGGAGCCACCAACGCAACACGTCCGGGACTGCACAACAGCAGATATGTACCTGTCTGGTCCCGCTCCCAGAGGGGACATGCTCCATTCTCAGTGGTGGTGCAGAGCCAACAGAGGTTGATGTCAATGGCTGGGCCCCAGATGTGCTATGCCCGGTGCTATGGTCAGCTGAAGTGGGACAGGAGGTTCTGCCGGGACCTCCCAACCCATTCAGCCTATGGTGTTGCATTTTAAACCCACATATGGCTTAGTGATAGACAACAGCATACAGGATTACCTATGACAGTATGCATAGATATCACCAGCAACCCAGCACAACAGATGGTATACATTTGCAGAGGGAGCACAACACATGCATATATACTGCATGCCATCTGTACAGTGTGTAGTAGACGTGTGACCGCAGCTATGAACAGTTGCCCATTATTGGCTTGTCACCGGGAACCCCACACAGTGTCTGTCATACCACTGTCTCATGTGACACATGTCCAGTCAGGGATGCGATGTCAGTAACACATATCCCTATCATCATGTACTGTCTGCAATCCTCACACCATGCTTCTGCTGTGCACAGATGTGTATTCAGTGTGTATCACAGGAAACAAATGGTTGCACACACTGACCAGTTCACAGATGGGCCTACAGATGGGGGTCCCTCATGAACAGAGTACTGTCATGTCTGTATTATAACATGCAGAATAGCCATTACCACACACATGTTAAACAGGCAGTGGTCTCAATGCAGCATAGCTACACTTACATGCTGTAGTCATGTGTGGCACATCACCCTCCTGTCTTTAGACTATTTCCCACTGTGGAAAATGATTGAGGTACATCCAGATATCATCTATGATGCCGTTTCAGAACACCACATCCAGGTACTACTCACAGCGACTGTCATGGCCAGATAACAACATGTTTCCCTAGATAGTGTACTGTGTTTATCGTGCGGATGGCTATGGGAACACCATCACAGCTGTACCACATGCAATCAGCTAGAGGAGGACTGCAATAGGTGCAGAGGCAATCACCTGACCATGTCCATCACTTACAATACACTTGCTGCTGCTGTTCAGGTGTACTCCTTCACATCCACAAGAGAGTGTGTGGGTGGGACAGGCAAAGTACACCAGGGAAGGGCTTGGAGACTTAACCATAAGCATCATCTGACACATGCCGAACAGTACAGGGGTCAAACCCCTGACTACTCATTACTATTACACATGCATGATGTTACTACATGTGCCACAAAGGCGACATGTTGCTGTGCTGTAAGAACATATATGTGTGTGTAGGTGAGTGACATCTGCAACAGATATAGTAGACATACATTAGGTGTGGCACACATGGCTGTCCACATGAACAGATGCCATTGTCACCACAACCACACTCTCTAATGGACATGCATTGACACCTTTGCCAGGGCCACAAATGCACAACGTAACTACTTAGTTTGCTACACTGCAATAATGCACAGGACCACATGCACCACAGGGGATATCTGGAGGTTCTATGGGCTAGGGCATGTGAAAGTGCTTGACATCTGTTGGTATGCCAACGAGGGTTATACTGGGAGTGACTGTGGTTGGGAGCATCACAACCCACATGCAGACACAGGGTGCTAGTACTGGCACGCAGTTATGCATTGCTTCATGGGTGTGTAGTGGTTGGCTGTGCAAGATGGCTGTACAAGGCTGGGTGAGGGGTAATCCTTGGCATTGCATCACCCGACAGTGGTGTGCAGTGCAGGGGTCTAGTGTTTGCAAAGTCCCATACAGATGGGTACTGCATTATCTGGCCTGACATCCTGGTTACCAATGTGTATGGCCATAGCTTTGTAATGCATGCCATGTCTGTGTTTGATGGTCCTTTACATGGACATTGCCTGGGATGTGCATGTCCCACAATACTGTACAGTGACATGTACAGGTGTACCTGGTTTGGCAAACACATGTAGTGTACACAGCCTGTTATCCCTCAATATGCCAATACTGGCCTGGTGTGGCAAAACCTGCTTATAGTGAGCAGGTCGACCCTGCACCTACATGGATAGTATGGCATAGGTCCATGCAAGGCACATGTGTGCAGCATTGTCTGGCCTCTGTGGATCACATTTGATGGCACCACATATGTTGCAGGCATTCAGTGTGGAACATAGTGAAGTCACAATGTCCGCATATATGTGCCTATTGTACCACTGTTCAGGGTGCCATGTCCTCTGCAGGCCACTGCATTCACACCATGCCTACTTTCTGTCATCAATGTGCATGGTACTAGCAACATAGCGGGATATTCTAGGTAAGTTTGTTTGTGCATGGCACATGGGTGCAGGACATATACCGGGTACTAGTCGGGCTGCATACTTTGTTCACCAGGCCTTTTGCCAGATGTATGGGTATGGCTTGCCAACACAGTCCCGTGGCTGACTGACAGCTGTACTCCTCGTGAGGTGGCCAATGTGTCATAAGACGGATACTATATAGGAAAACTACAAAATCTTCTCCCAAAAAATGTCCATTGGTAAGACAGTCATGGCCACCTCTACACAGGCTCTGACAGACAAACACACACTTGCCATGTCCTGTATACAAACCCCTACCATATCACACTGCAGCAATATGCATTTAGGGCACGCGCTATGGTGAATATTACAAAGCACTGTACTTGTCTCACGCAGGCAGACACATACACACACACTTGGCATGTCTGGGATTAGAACACTGACCTAACTACTTTACTACACTACAGCATTACGCAGTTACAGAACGCGCTACCATGATTACTGGGACACAGAACTCCCAGAGGTGTATTTGTAGGTGGGTGACATCATCAGCCTTGCAAAAGGTGGGTCTAAGAAATGTATGGAGTGTGAGCAGTCTAAAAGCATTACTCAGTCCTCAGGCAGACGGGGACAAACACACACACACTGCAAGTCGGGGATTAGAACACCGACCTAACTACTTTATTACACTACAGCATTACGCAGTTACAGAATGCGCTACCAAGATTACTGGGACACAGCACTCCCAGAGGTGTATTTGTAGATGGGTGACATCATCAGCCTTGCAAAAGGTGAGTATAAGAATTGTATGCAGTGTGAGCAGTCTAAAAGCATTACTCAGTCCTCAGGCAGATGGGGACAAACACACACACACACACACACACACACACACACGGCAAGTGTGAGATTAGAACACCAACTTAACTACTTTATTATACTACAGCATTACTCAGTTACAGAATGCGCTACAGAGATTACTGAGACACAGCACTCCCAGAGGTGTATTTGTAGGTGGGTGACATCATCAGCCTTGCCAAAGGTTGGGTATAAGAAATGTATGGAGTGTGAGCAGTTTAAAAGCATTACTCAGTCCTCAGGCAGACGGGGCACGCACGCACACACACACACACACACACACACACACACACCAAGTCTGGGATTAGAACACCGACCTAACTACTTTATTACACTACAGCATTACGCAGTTACAGAATGTGCTACTGAGATTTTTGGGACACAGCAGCACTCCCAGAGGTGTATTTGAATGTTGTGTCATCATCAGCCCTGCCAAAGGTGGGTATACGAATTGTATGGAGTGTGAGCAGTCTAAGAGTAATTTACAGTCCTCTGGCAAATGAACGCACATGCACACATGCCAGTGGTGGGAATGGAACACCTGCCTATTTACAGATCACTATTACAATACTACATACTTACAAGTTGCGCCACACAGACTATACATTTCAAGGCTGTCATTATGACCTTCTAAGAATGCGGACATCAACAGGGATGCTGGCAGTTAAGATGTACATATCTGTAAACCTGTGTGTTTAAAGTAGGAAATCATCCTGACCTGGAGTATGCCCATCTGTGGAATGGACCACTACCACTATACAGGGTTACAATGGCTATGCCCATACACAGAGGCACATAACCGACACAAGGTGTCACTGAGCATGCTCCCACACTTAGTAGCACAGGGATGTTCGGAATGCACTGTGTCCATCTACACAAGGTTATACTGGGCATGCCCATGCACTTAGTAGCACAGGGCTGACTGGGATGCACTCTTATTCTAAACACGGAATGCCACAATGGCCATGCTATTACAAGTAAACATAAAGAACACATTGTAATGGGCTCTGGTGTTAGTAGTTGTCATTGTTAGCAGGAACGCTGCTCTACATATATTTGACACTGGTCTTTTACACAACTTCTGCTGTCATTCTAGGATGACATGGCTGACAGTAGACAGACCTATATCACATGCATCCATGATTCAAGGGAGTGTTCTAAACACAGGTTAACACCCTGACACCTAACAGCAGAACTGCATTGTTTTCTTATAGTAACCAGTGCTAGATGTGTAGCATCCATAATCACAGCTGGTCACTGTAGATCCAACAGTGGGGAGTACTGACATCTGTGCAGTGAGGAACACCTGGCTGATGGCTGTGTAGTGCACAATAGCATTACCACCATATACCTCAGAACTAGATGTGGGCCATAACACAGGTATGGACCACTCCAGGTGGTGGTGTTCCCACATACATAAAGGCCACTCACATGTACTAACCGGTACCCCCATGAAAGGCATCACAGATGAGTTATGTGCAAGACACAGTGTCACATGCTGCATTCTTGGATGTAAACCTCAGACACCACCATGCCGTCGGACCACCAACACTCATCCATACATGTTGTAGGACATATAAGAGTACACCACCTTGTGACCCTTGCCCAGTGAACTGTACCAAGCTCTACATCAACTGTAGAGAGTACCCATGTACTGCCACAGTTGCATCATGTGTTATGCATTGCAGTGATAACACTGTCTGTAACCAGGTCAGCTGTACACACACCAGGGGCCTTCGGTACTTTCCACCATTAGCAGATGACTGTTGCTGTACACTAGTACACACCCTCATGTATGGATATGACATACATGTACCTGCCCTGGGTATGTACATGCCACACACACACACACACACACACACACACACACAACATACATGTAAATAGCATAGCTGCTGTTGTCCTTTGTGCAAACAGGTGGCTACAGCCATTACACACATGCACATGGAATGTAGGTCCATGGCTACTGAATGCTAACAGTACGTAAGGTGTGATATCAATGTCGACAGAGGTAACATTCCCTCTGTACCGGTCACCCATTACATCTGTCATATCATACAACAGTCCATGTGTCATGTATGTCATTACACTTGTCCACCAATTGCAGTGCCTACAAACATGCTCAAATGACAGGATTGTAGGACCTACACACATATACATGTAGTGTGCATTCAGATAACATGCATGTGCAGTTGCTGATGTATGCAGGTGACATGTATCCTAGTACATCATGCAGTTGCAATGCAGCCTCAACATTGCCAAGTGTATATGGTGATATGCTGAATGTACGGAAAGATGTACCTCAGGTATGGACAGATGTGTGGAAATAACTAAGTGGTGGGGCATCTTTGCAGATGGTTGTTTGCTGTGGAGAGCTCACAGGTGTGTCACAAGTAGTCCTACAATAACCTGTGTAACCAGTAAGCAATGGTTTAATTAATTTAAGGACATAACACACAACTTAGACAGCGGTCAGGGTGACAGCGAAGGTAAATCACTTGACACCTGTTAACAGTTAAGACGTGCTCTAGCATAGACTAGATCCAGGCCTACTGAATCTAGCTTTGTTTATATGCTTGTTGTTTGTTTGCTTGTTATTTCCCTGGAAGCTAATTCCACCTAATACGCAACTTCTCAGCGCTTCTGTGGATCACTAGTGATATCTGCATTGCTTACTGTACTTACTTCCTTGTTTCACTTGAAAGAAAGTTACTGTTTGTCGTTTTTGCATTTAGTTACTTGTAACACATTGCACTCAAGTTACCTGGCACTTGCTCACTAAAGCAATTATATAAGTCAGCACTAAAAATTAAAAGCACTACACCCTCACTCCCCACTGGCCCTTGTTTTCAATTAAGGATTTCCCAATATTATTCTAGCATGTCCAAAGGTCAGTTGTCAATCTCCACTCCGGTCCAGCTGGTGAATCTGGGAATCTTGAGGCAATGTTATAACTGCCTCATGTACACAGACAACCCTCTCCTCCTCCCACATAACACAAATACTTGCGAGAGATGCAGCTATTTAGCCAAACTGGAGGCTGAGCTCTCTCAACTCAGGACTGGCAAGACCAGACAGGAGGAGAAGGCAACTACACACACCACAAAACCAGCCTCACATAATGCTACCACTCCACTGAATCAAACACATAAACACACAAAGACATACTGAGGCTCTGAGTAAAAATTTACCTAAACAGCAGAGGCCTCCAAAGCAGACACCCAAACAACTGCTACCTCAAGACACCCCACAAGCAACACATAAACCACAAAAGCAGTGTGCAAAGCAGTCACAGCCCTTAAGGCCAAATACAACACCAAACATACTTGTCATAGGTGACTCCATAGTCAGACACACTGACGCCCCACTCACCAGGCTGAACAAGGAGAGGGTCACAGTAAGCTGCCTATCGGGCTATAGAATCCGCCACATAACACAAGGACTCGGGTCACTCCATGGCAAGTACAAATATGACACAGTCATTGTCCATGCTGGTGTGAATGACCTGAGACGCACCTCCCTGGACTACATGAAAAGAGACATAGAGGAGCTCTCTGATTATGTAGCCCAGGCAGGTATGACCCTAACCCTGAGCAGTATCCTTCCTTCACCAAGAATGATGCCACAATATAGAGACAAGATGATCAGCTTTAACAATTGGCTTAATGTCTGGTGTCATTCAAAGGGGATCCAGTGTCTGTCTGCCTGGGATGACATGCTTGACAAGCCACGCTGCTTCGCAAGGGACGGCTTGCACCTGTCACCCCTGGGATTCCGGATATTGGCTAAGGCTCTTGCCACCCCATAGTGCCTTTTTAGGCAAGGCTCAAATTCTAAACCTACCACCCTAGAAAACAAAAATGGGAAGAAACTGAGGGTAATGCTGCTCAATGCCAGAAGTCTAAATCTCAAAATGCACGACTCGAGGCCCTTCTCAGTATGGAGAACATCGATGTCTGTGCTGTAACTGAAACCTGGTTCAAGGCTCCTGAGAGCACCCGCACTATTAGGTTTTACCTCATATCATGCTCCGCCCCAAAACCCGGACCACACCACAAAAGGAGGGGTGTATCCATATTCATAAAGGATACTCACACCTCCAGGTTGGTGGCAACGCACTAAGCTCGAAACCATCCAGGTGCAACTAACCATAGGCAAAACTGCTCTACAAATTGTAGCATGCTACAGGCCACCCTCTCAAACTCAGGAACCCCACACAGCCTTCCTGAAGACACTGGAGGGTATAAATGTATCTCCAAACACCATCATATTGGGTGACTTCAACTACCCAAATATAGACTGGGAACATTACTCAAGCCCTAGCTTTCTAGCCCAACGGTTCCTGGAGTTCATAAATTCAAATGCCATGGAACAGCTAGTCACTGTTCCCACGAGGAGAAAATATACTAGATCTCATTGTCACAAACATGGGGACAAAATGCTCCACACCGGAAGTATATCCCTCATTGGTGAGATCTGATCATAAACTAATCTCACTGGAAATCCACATCCGCCCCACCCCAAGCAAAAGACCATAGTGAAGAACTTCTCTAAAGCAAACTTCACACTACTCAAGACTGGTGTGGTATCCTTCAAGGCCCCTGAGCCAGAGGAAACCACAACCCAAGCTGCGGAAGCCCTTACAAATGCCTTCTATGAACACCTCCAGGACTGCATGGATCAGGCAATCCCAAATAAAACCAAGACTCTTTCCACAAAGGGCAAACGTCCAGTCTGGTGGACCCCAGCCATTAACAAACTTTACAATAAGAGGAGAAAGCTATTACATGATAGAACAAAATCCATAAAAGGGAAGTCACCCTGATCATTATTAGTAAAAAATACGAGCACTCATAAAATCAACTAAGGCCAATTTTGAGAGAAAAATTGCCATGGATTCAAAAGACAATCATAAGGCTTTTTCAGCTATGTTAGGAACCTGGGTGGAAACTCCCAGATATGCTCAGAATTAGTCCAAAATGATACAAAAATCACTGAACGCACAGACATTGCCAACATACTGGCAGACAGGTTCAGTGCAAACTTCACCCCTCTCCCCTAAAGGAGAGATAACTATCCCAGCCGAGTGTAGCCTCCCGGACATCTCAAATGCGCAGGTGAAAGCTGCTCTCTCTAAAGCTAAAAACACAGCATCAATGGGACCGGATGGTGTCCCCGGCTGTGTGCTACACGAGCTAAATGAGGAATTAAACCCGCACATAAGGCAGCTGTTTAATCTCAGCCTTACCACAGGATACGTGCCCAAGGAGTGGCGTACGGCAACTGTGGTCCCACTCCACAAAGGCGGTGCCTCTACGGACCCTGGTAATTACCGCCCAATAAGCTTAACAAGTCTAGTCTGCAAAGCTATGGAGAGGATCATAATGGAGCTCATAAACAAAGATATAGGGGACTTGCAGACATTGGACCCGACCCAGTTTGGCTTTGTCAAGGGAAGATCATGCCTTTTGAACTTGGTTGACTTCTTCAAACAGTCACCAAGGCCATTGATGAGGAAAGGCAGTCCATACAGCCTACCTTGACCTTGCAAAGGCTTTCGACACAATACCCCACTCGGGTATTGTAGAAAAACTTACCAGCTTAAATGTAAACCCATATGTCACAAGATGGGTTGCAAACTGGCTTAAGGACAGAACCCACAGGGTTAGAGTTGCTGGCGCTGTGTCAGACTCCAAGCCGGTCACAAGTGGTGTCCCACAGGGCTCGGTCCTTGGCCCTCTATTGTTTGGCATCTACTTCTCAGAAGTACAGGCCAACATGGGAGGACTTTGGCTGACAAAGTTTGCAGACGACTGCAAACTGGGTGCCATAGTGGAAAGTGCATCGGACACGGATATCCTTCAGAAGGGACTCACGGAAACAGATAGCTGGTGCCAGAGCCATGGCCTGAAGTTAAACGCCAAAAAATGTATAGTCATACCCTTCGGGAAAAACAAGGTAACCCCAAGCTACCATATAGGTGGCAATCCACTAAGCACAGAAGAGGTTATCAGGGACCTGGGGACCCAGGTTGACAGTGGCCTTTCTTTGACACTCACATTGCTAAAGTGGTTAGAAAGACCTTCTACATTGCCCACCTGATCATGAAGGGATTCACATCCAGATCTAGTGAGGTCATTGTTCCCCTGTACTCTTCACTTATCAGACCAGTGATCGAGTACAATGCCCCATTCGGGATGTATCTCACCAGACATCTGCAGCAATTGGAGAGACCCCAAAAGTTCCTCACCAAAAGGATAAAGGGACTCCAAAATCTGTCATATGCTGCCAGATTGAAGAAACTCCAGCTCTATTCAGTCGCATACCGCCTGCTCAGAGGTGACATGTGCCTGACATACAAGGCCATGTCCAAGCCGGACTTAATGGACATCCTCCACCTCAAAAACTCCAAATCCACCAAAACCACTAGAGCAAGCAACTTAAACCTTAGCACGGATATAAATAGGACGTGCTGGAGGGATAGATTTATCACTCAGAGACTCCCTATGCTGTGGAATAAAATCCCGGTCCATGTGAGGCAGAGCACCTCGCTGACTCTGTTCAAGAGAAATCTAGACCTGTGGATGGGAGATCGTAGGTTTACCCCGGGAATCATCTCTGTGACACTGCTGGACAGAGGCACAACAAACTAATGGGCACAGTATTTTTTCATATAAGGGGTGGCGTAAGCCACAAAAATTTGGGCTAGGCTTATAAATGCCTTAGGGCAGATAGCCTAGTATAAACCTGTGAACCTATGAACCTAAAGCTATAAGCAATTTAAATGCTACAACATTAAAACCAAGGGAAGTAGCAACCAATAAAGCATTTTAACTCCGATATACTACTGATATCCAACAAGACATATAAAATGTTGTAAATTTCAACATATACAAATAAAGGTTGAGCATCGTGGTCTGTCGACCATGTCATCCCAGGCAGACAGATACTGGATCCCTTTAGAATGACACCACAAGCTTAGCCAATTGTTGAAGTCAATAATTTTGTCCTTGTACTGCGGCATCATTCTGGGTGATGGCAGAATGCTACTCAGGGCTAGGGTCATACCTGCCTGGGCTACAAGATCGGAGAGCTCTTCCATGTCTCTTTTCATGTAGTCCAGGGAGGTACATCTCAGCTCATTCACACCAACATGGACAATGACAGTCATATTTGTACTTGTGGAGTGACCTGAGTGTGTGGGTTATGTGGCGGATCCTGGCACCCGAAAGGCAGCTTGACAGTAACCTTCTCCTTGTTTAGCCTGGTGAGTGGGACATCAGTGTGCCTGACTGTAGAGTCACCTATGACTAGTGTGTTGGGTATGTTGTTTTGCCTTATTGGCTGTGGTTGAGTGGCACACTGAGTCTGTGGGCTATGTGTCATTTGGGTTTTGTTGGGGGATGGAGGTTGCTTGCTTTTCTGCTTTGGAGGTCTCTGTTGCTTAGACAGATTATTATTGTGAGCCTCCGCGAATGTTTTTGTGTTACTATGCGTGGATTTTGGTGGTGTAGATTTAGTGAGACTATGTGATGAGTGTGGTGTGGTGCAAGTGTTTACATTCTCCTCTTAACAGTCAAGTTCAGTCCTGATTGGCGAGAGCTTTACCTCCAGTTTGGCTAGATAAGTGCATCTCTCACAGGTTATAGTGTTGGGTGGTAGGAGGAGAGGGTTGTCCGTGTACATGAGGCAATTTCTACATTGCCCCAAGATGCCCAGATTCATCAGATAGACAGGAGAGAACACTGGGAGCTGACCCTTGGACATGCCTGAATAAAAAACTATTTCCTCTAGATAAATGAGGAAAGTGAGTACATATATATAAATCAAATATCAAAGTGTGTGTGTGTGTGTGTGTGTGTGTGTGTCAGCTACTTGGGCCAGGGACATGAGGCAGTGGTTGACAGAGAGGCTGCTGGAGGTCTTAGCTTGGCCACTCAGCTGAGATCTCAACTCTGTAGCTGTGCCAATGGGGAGTCTTATTGGAGATCTGGAGAAAAAGGGAGAAACCAGCCCCCAGACTGACTGTGATCGCTGTGTGCTGTTAAGGGAAATTGCACTTTACTGTGTGTGTGTGTACTTGTCATTCTCCCAGTGTGTACGTCCCCCACTGTTGCCAGTGGTGAGGATTGAAGCTCCTTAATTACTGTTGCCAGTGGTGGGGTATCACAGTGTTAAAGATATTACAGTAAACCGGTACTTTTTTAGTTACAAGAAATATAGATTTTACAGTATAAGAGAAGAAAGACTGAACATAAGCAAGCATAAGCTAATATAATGCAGTGATCAGGGCTGGTTGATGGCGTTGGGGTGTAAAAGTGTACCGATTTATATCGGCTCCAGGTTATAAACTTGAAATACTAAATGCACAAGATCAAGCCTGCATGCTCAAATCTTATATCCTCGGCAAGCATACAAAAGGAACAGAACAGTACAAAAGTTTTTTCAAGCAGCAAGGCCCCGACACCCCCCCCCCCCATGAGGGGCCCTGTGCCCCCCACACCCCCTGCTACTTTTATATTCCATCTCTGAGATTGCTGTACATTTGGGAAGTGGGAAACTCCCTGTTCTCCACTGTTTACAATCTTGCAGAGTTCAGATTTCAGGAAAAACAAACACTATTCAGTTTCTTATTGCAGGTTCAAGGTTACAAGTTATGAACACATGTGCTTGATCTTGTGCATTCTGTGCATTTAGGATTTTGAGTTTCTAGCATGGAACTAAGATGGCAATTTCCCTTGATTTTACAAGTGTGGATGTCATGTCTAAATTAATGCCCTTGGCATAACTGATGTCAATTTTCATTCTGTCATGAACTCATGGTTTTGAATCCGATCCTTTGGATCTGACTTGGCCATTGCTAAAGCTCATGGCAACCTAGAACTGTCGGTACACCAACCCCATTTACCCAAGATCTCATTTTCCACTTTTCAGTGAAAGACGTGGTTTGCAACAATCTCGAGTGATATTTAGATAAGTTTATAAAATTTTCTTATTTGCTTAATTTTCTCTTTTCTGTTTAGATTGTTTTTCCTTTACCTATCCCTCCCCCCCTTTTCACTACTCTTGTGCTAAATTTCTTATTTTCCCTTTTCCTGTATTTGCATACCTCTCAATACTATCGTTAGTATCTTTCCCTAGTTTTATTTTTTATATAGTTTATTAACTTCCATTGTTGGTAGTAGTTCTATTCAATTTTCTTATCTATACTGGAAAAAAAGGAAGTAAAACAAGTAGTTGCAGAAGTAGTTCATTTCTAATCCCTTCATGTTTGGCTGTTTGCATAGCAGTATGGCAGATAAAGCTCCAGCAGACCTTAAGAAATGTGCCAAGTGTGGGCATAAGCTCCCTTTGTCAGATGCCTACACTTTACGCGCATATTGTTTAGGGCCACTTCATCTGAGGGAACATTGTTCTATTTGCTATGGATTTAACCTGACAGCATTAGTTAAACGCAAGAGTAAACTCATACTGAAAGATCTTCTGCCTTCGTCTTTTGGAGAGGCTATATCCAGACAGAAATCTCTGAAAGCAGAAACAAAATAGTCATCTCTGAGGCCACTGCCTTCCTTCTCCTCTGCTTCCTCAGAGAACAGGTCTCACAAAGATCTGACTTTACACTGGGATCTGAAGAAGATGAAAATATCTGATCCAACTCCTTCGGATCCATAGAGACTGAAATTGTCTGATCCAACATTATCTAAGCTGGCTCCAACTGTTGCTGGTACTTCAACTTCCACTCTGATAATTCTGCCAAGGACTCTGTTTACTGTCAGTGAATCACATACCCTTTTGAGTACCTTCCCCTTTTCTGGACAGACTCAAGTCATTTTTGGAGTTTTCCACTCATTCTTCCAGAAGTCTCACAGAGGAAGATGTGGAAAGAGTGGTGAGGAAGATATTCTTGATGCAGGGTCGGATAGGTGTCCCTTTGGCTCCTACCCTTCTGGGTCAGGAGGTCCGTTTTTCAGTTACACCCCCACTAAAATGTCCTCCTGTGACTCCTTCAGTGGTCTCTCTATGGATCCTAGATGCTTGGATCCTTCTGGCTCGGATTTGCGGATTGCTGTATCCTCTGATCCTAAGCTTACTCTGAGCACTTTGATCCCGTCGGATCCAGAGAGCTCTTGGAGCCGAAGCTTCTCTGTCAGATCCGAGGTGTTGCAGTCAATTCTGAGGCTTTTGGAACCATCTGTGCACTTTGGATCCTTGGCAATGGACAGCTTGGGTCCGGTTTCTACCTCATGGTCTTTCAAGCTCTGGGTTCCATGGCAGCAGCAATAACTTTAGTACCTTTAGCCAGATTTTACATGAGAATTCTTCAGTGGATGCTAGCCACACAATGGTCAATACTTTAGCAATAGCAACCTATATCTTAGATATGAATCACTCAGACATGCAAGAGAGATCTCAGGTGATGGATTCGATCAGATCAGGTTCTGCAAGGCCATTAATTTATTCATAGGTTGGTATGAGGCTATCGGCCCTAGGGCCTATACAAGCCTAGCCATAACGATTCCCTGGCTATGTCTTCCCACACTATTTACTTCCCAGGACCCCTGTCTAGCAGGGCGACTGACATGATCCTTGGGGTGAATTTCCTTTCTCCCATCCAGTCATCAAGGTTCCTTTTGAAGAGGGCCAACGAGGTGCTCTGCTTGACATGTATGGCCAGTCTATTCCATAGTCTGAGGAGTCTCTGGGTCAGGAACCTATCCCTCCAGCATGTTTTGTTTATTGTGATGACAAGATTTAGATCCCTGGAGCGTGCGGTGCTGAGGGATTGGGGTTTCTTTAAGTGTAGCATGTCCAATAGCTCTGGGTTTGACATGGCCTTGTATGTTAAGCAGAGATCACCTCGGAGTAGACGATATGCGACAGAGTATAGCTCGAGTTTTTTAAGGTGGTCAGCATTGGGCATCTGCTTTAGGCCTTCGATTCTTTTAGTGAGGTATTTCTGCAGCCTTTCCAGTTGTTGCAGATGTCTTGAGAGGTACATACCAAATGGGGCATTGTATTCTATAATGGGTCAAATGAGGGATGAGTACAGTGGGACAGTGACCTCCTTTTTTCTGGATGAAAAGCCCTTAGTGATGAGGTGTGCCACATAGAAGGATTTCCTGACCACGGATGCCTCCCAACTGGGGTAGGATGGGCATTTTCAGGGGGAAACAGTCCAAAGCACTTGGTCCCCCAAAGAGGCCAACTTGCACATCAATGTCCTAGAGATGAGAACAGTGCATTTAGCATTGCAGGCCTTTCAGAATGCTCTCCATTTGGGGACTGTTGCCATTCAAACGGACAGTAGGTCAGTAGTTTGGTACGTCAGCAAGCAAGGACAGACCAGATCTTACCCCTTGTCTCAAGAAGCTGTCAGAGTGTTGCAATTTGTGATCTCTTCCAACTGCTTTCTTATAGCAATGCATATTCCAGGGAAATCCAATGTGATAGCATGCAAACTGAGCAGGCATTTTTCTACTTTACGAATGGTCCCTCAGTAAGAACGTCACTGAATAATTTTCCATCAATGGGGCTAGCCTTGCTGCAATCTTTTTGCCTCTCCTCTAAACAACAAATGCAGTAGCTACTTTGCGCTTTTCTACCAGTACTAGTAATTCCAAAATTCCTACAGAGAGCTGCCATGTTGAAGAGTAAAGTCATCCTCATTGCACCTTACTGGCCTCAACAAATTTGGTTCCCCTTACTTGCTTCACCAACCTTGGATTCTGGATCCAATTCAAGACCTCCTGTCTCACCCAACAGACATGGTTCATCCAAACATAACCAACCTCAGGCTGACTGCTTGGCTTTTCCAGTTCCATTAATAGCCAGACTAATCTATGCTGTCTTCACCTAGCCATCAAATAATTTTATCTTCCCATAAGCCTTCTACCAGAACGCTCTATTTCAACAAATGTAAGAGGTTTGTTCATTGGGATTACCTAAAGAATACCGAACCCTTTTCAGCCCCCATACATAGCATTCTTGAATTTTTGTCCCATCTTTTTAAGGAAGGAGCTAGTTCATCAACCGTTAAAAGTGCAGTTAGCGGCCATATCAAATTTTCACATTGATTTTGACGAGTCCTCTGTCATCTCTCATAAACTAAACAAAGCCTTCTTGAAAGACACTCTTGTTCTAAGACCCCCTTTTAGAGATCCCACTCGTTCATGGGACCAGAATCTGGTACTGCAGGCTTTTGCTAAGTCTCCCTTCGAACCAGCAGCTACATGTAACCTTAAATATCTTTCTTGGAAAACAGATTTTCTGGTGGCTATTACCTCTGCTAGACACATTTTTGAGATTCACACTTTGTCCTTTTAAACCACCATACTTGATTTTTCACAAGGATAGAGTTACACTACAGAATGACGTTTCCTTCCTTCCTAAGATGGTGTTAGAATCTAATATCAGTTAATTCATTGATTTGCCAGTATTCTTTCCAAAATTTGCTATCAAGGGTGAATACATACTACATGTATTGGATGTCTACAGATAATTACGTTTCTACCTACATAGAACAAAAGACATCAGAAAGTCTAATTGTTGCATTTGCAGAAGTAAAACTGGGAAATAAAAAAACAAAAAAGCACAGAGTTCAGCTCCAACCATTTATTCTATGTTCAGCCAGCATCAGTCTGGTGCATTGGCCATTCACAGGGATCCTTGAACTCTGTGCTTTTTTATTTGTTAGTTGTTCAGTTTTTAAAACTGGAAAAAAACAGTTATCAAAATCACTTCATCTCGGTGGCTAACCAACTGTATTTCATTTGTTTATAACAAAGTGAACCATTAAGAGCCCATTCAACTAGATCCATGCCTGCTACTTCAGTGTTTCAATCTAGAATGTCCATGGATGATATATGCCTGCCAGCAAACTAAGATACCCCCCCATATCTTTGCTACTCATTGCAAATTGGATCTGGTCTCCAGAGGTAGAGCATCATTTGGCTCAATGGTGCTCACGAATATCCTTCCTTGAGTCCAGCCTGGATTATTAGGTAACTGGGGACTCTGTCCCATCAATTGTGTATAGAATGAAAAGTGACAACATCAGATAAAGAAGTTATGTATTCACCAAAACATTCCATCTGTGTTGTCCATTTTCATTTTTCAACTTTCCTTCCACCAATCCCCATCTTTGAAACTTCTAGAAGAATGAGTGGTTAAAGTTACCATTTTTGTCCTTTATAGTTAGCTCCGTGTATAGCCTTCTCTATTTCTGAATATGAGTATGCCTTTTCTACTAAAGTCAGCAAACAAGGTCTGAGATAATTGAGTTGGTGCATTGTGCGTAAGGGAGAATTTCAAGAGTTCTTGGTTGCCACGAGCTTTGACAGTGGCTGAGTTGGATACAAGGGATCGGATCCAATGCAGCAGTTGAGGAAGAATGAAAATGGACAATGTAGATGGAACCTTATGGTCAGTATATAACTACTACTATTTTTAATCAAATAAGTTTGAAAAGTAAGACAAAATGAAGAAAGTCATGAAAATTTTAAATTTTCTAGCTGCAAAGATATTAGCTTTTTTTCATCCATTAGCAAATGTTCTTAGTGACTGTCAGCATGTCTGCAGCTGAAGGCAGTTAGGGTAATTCTGTTCCTTCTGTTCTAGTGAAATTTACCAAGATTCCTTCATGTATCTGCAAGCTGTTAGTTCTTTGTTTTCATTGCTGACTACTTGTACATGGAGACAACTTGTCTGCATGTGCAAACAATTCATCTTGAAAGTTCTGAGAATTCATTTATGAGAGAAATGCAAAATTTAAGGTTACAATGACAAGCAGTTCAGTGAAAAATAGTTTGAAATCATATGCAGTGATTTAAGAGATGGCAGCCTTCCCAGCAGCCTTTTTTTCTTTAAAGATAGCCAGTGCACATTTTTTTAGGGTAAAAGATAAGGATTTTTGAAAGCATCCAAGTTTTTTTTCACATCTGGGAGGGGACTAGAGATGAGAAAAGAGTAAACCGCAATCTTTGTAAGTGGGAACACAGGCTGTAACATGCACTTTAGTATAGGTAACCATTTTAGATTAGGTTATGTCTGTGGATGCAGCTGTCAATTTGTATCCCTAGATGGAGTGTTAAACTTCATTTGCTAAACATGTAAATTTTTTTGTTTTATTCAAAGTTAATAGGGGATGGTATTGTTCTGAAAATGTGTTTAGTGTTTTTTTTTTGAGGATTTTCATTAAAGCAAAAAGTCATGAGAAGGGTGTCATAGGTTCAAATGGAGATAAGGAATAACTGTATAAAAGATTAGCCTGCCGGACATTAGTTTGTGTATGTAAGACAAAAGTTGCAAATACACATTCAAACAAATTGTCATATATAATAAATGGGAATAGTAGCTTTTTATCACAATAACTACTCTGTCCTTGTCATCTTGGAATGTAAATGGCTTTATATGTGTAGACAAAAAAGGAAAGTGTATTAAATTATATTAAGAAATGCAGAGTGCAAATAGCAATGCTGCAGGAGATATGTTTGGAAAGAAATGAGCATGTGAATTTGACAAAGGATTTTAGGATGAATATTCAGCAGAATATCAGGAAATTGAGAGTAATACTAATTGCTAGAGGGGCTTCAGTAGTGATAGAGGAAGGAAAAAAGACAATAATGGTAGAGTTGTGGTAGTATGGGGCTATTGGCAAGGGGGAATGAGGATTACTCTGGCATGTATTTGTATTACACAAAAAGTTACTATTATGGGTCTTAAGATGAGATAAAAAGGTGATGTTATAATCAGTCTGCAGAGAAGCCCCCAGAAACGGATGATATTCCTGTTGAAGTTTGAAATTTAGGAGAGAAGAAAGTGTTAAAGGTCTGGAAGATTTTGTTTAATAGTATTTTAAAAGGAGGGGGAATGCGAGCATCTTGGAAGAAAGCAGTGGTGGCTGTACTGCCCAAACGGGTCAAAGATCCATGAGACATAGCTTCATATATAGCTAAATGACTGGAAACATTTTTGCCAAATTGATAGGTAATAATTAGCATGGTTTTGTAGAGGGAGGCAAACATTTGACAACTTTAATAGAACAGTGATGATCCAGAGGGAAGCAGAATGTAAGAAAATGATGCTGTTCCTGGGGATGCAGAGAAAGCATTCAACAGTGTCAACTAGGATTGTATGAGTGGGGCAGTAGAAACATTTGGATTCCCTCATACAGTAATAAGGTTAATTACAAGGATACATGAAGGATCAGAGGTAAGAATTAAAGTAGGAGGGTTCTTCTCTGATAAGTTATGTTTGAACAGAGGAACCCAGGGATGTCCTCTTTCTAATTTGACATTTGCTTTATATTTAGAGACGCTGGCAAAATAATGGGCTTAGAAATTCAAGGATATAATTGGTATGGTAATGAAGAAAAGATGGCTTTTTTTTGAAGATTATATTATTTCATACTTGATAAATCCAAAAAAGGACATGGGGGTGTAGAATATTCTGAGACAGTTTCAAGTCTTTTCAGGAAGTAAAATTAATGAATACAAAACAGTGGCTGTAACCGTAAATTATGTACCCGCTCATTACTTGGTTCAGAAATACCCTTAATTCTAAGGAGATAATAAGATGAAGTATTTAGGACTGTGGATTATAAATAAATCTTCTGTTATGGCAGCTAAAGATGTGTGGCAAGAGACTAAACAAAAGATAATACAAAAACTGAGACACCAGAAACTCATATTTATGTATATGGATAGAAGGAGACAAGCAGTGAAGATGTTTTTAGTTCCTTTAGTTGTAAGTACAGATCATGCATATTTTCTATCAACCAGAGTAAAAGCTGTGTGCAGTAATTAATAGAGTTGAAGGAATTTATCTGTGAGGAAAAGAAGGCAAGAGTTAAGTAGGATAAGTGTATCCTCCTAGTAGAACAAGGTGGTTTAGGATTACCTGATTTGAAAGGATGTTTTAGAGCTGTACATTTAAGGCTCATATACATAACACAAGCTGGAGGTTATAATTCAAAGGGGAAAGGGATGATGGTGAAGCAGGGAAAAGAGTTCAGGATATAAGGAGAGAATGGGATTTTGAATGCAGAGCCTTACGAAGTAATATATTCATAAAGTTGCCAATAGGGGTGACTGCAAGACTAAACCAGCTTTTCCTTAATAAGAAAATACTGTTTCATTTTGTGAGTTGTCCCATTATCTGCCAAAGGGTATTTGCATTGTTGTCTCTTTCGGCTTTTCCTGGTTAGGGGTTGCCACAGCGGAACTCCACTCCGCTAATGATTGGCAGTTGATTTTTATGTGCTGAGTTGCCAGCCCTAATGCACAACCTTCAACGAAGGTACGCCCATTCACGCACATCTCCATGCAGAAGACGCTCTAAGCTGAGAGTCGAACCGGTCAGCGTCTTACTGTGAGGCGACAACGCTACTGCAGCACCACCACCGTGGATGCCAAAGGGTGTTTGCATTGCTATTACAAATACTGAAAGCAAGAAAACGTGTTAGGGGGGCACCTTGTTAATTGCGTTTTTACATCATGAGTAATAGCACTAATGAACAGCCCACTGTCTTGTTTTTTAATAGTTAATTTTGAATCTTGCCATAGATAAGTTATGCCCCTTGAGCAAAATATAACCTTCGAGGTTTAACATATATTTCTTTTAATTCTTCACAGTCAAACAGTGATACGAGTTCCCTCATGCCACCTTTCCCTTGATGCATTGCATAAAAGCAGTCTCCCTTCTCAAGAGTCAAGTGGGGTAAGCTTTTTCTTCTAGTAGAACAGGGTGGGATTGGGATTACCCAATTTGAAGGGGTATTTCAGAGCAGCACAGTTAAGGCTCCTATATATAGCACAAGCAGAAAACTATAATTCAGAGTGGAAAGAGATGATGATGAAACAGGGAAGCTCAAGTAACGGAGAGAATGAGATTTTAGATGCAGACCTTTAAGGAGAATAATAATCATACACAATATTATATTCATAAAGTAGCAGGTCTTCTAAGAACTAAGCCACACGGGAATGGAGAAAGGAGATTCTGCCAATAGGAATGACTCCAATTAGGGATACAGACAATAGGCAAGAAGAGCAGGAATGTATTGGAGAAAACTGGCAAAGAAACCAAGGTACTGGGAGCAAATAACTAGAGAGGGAAAGGTAATAGAATGGGAAGATGCCAAGAATTTATTTGGACTGCAGGTTAGAGATTGCCTTCCATATCAAGGATTGATATCAGAGTATAGCCAAAGAGAAAAAAATAGAGGGTCCTAAACGAAAGACCAGCACTGGTAGAGTTTTTAGTAGAATGTAGAATAGAAGTTATCATTAAGAAAGGAATAATTAGTACAGCATATAAAATTTTGCATGATAACTATAAGAATCAATCAGAGGAGGTTAGGAAGGATTGGGAAGACAGATTAGATAAGCTGTTCACAAAGAAACAATGGGGGAAATATGTATGTCTCCCAAATGTGCAGCCAAATCTAGAAGATTTCTGATCTTTGCGTGGAAGTGCTTACATAGGTATTTTGTGTACCCCAAGCAGACTTCAAATAATTTTTCCTCAGATAGACAGCAAATGTTGAAGGTGTGATAGGGCAGAAAGAGATAACTGGGAACATATTTTCTGGGAGTATGATAAGTTAGTTGGTAGACTTTAAAGATTCCCTGCAGACTGCTCTGTCAGAGATGCTGGGTGAGCAAGTTGGGAGGGACTAGGGAAAAGATTTTTTTTTTGAGCTATGATACAAACTTGAAATTGTCTAGACATAGTAAGGCCTTGCTGAGTCTAATTATGATGGCTGCCAAAAAAGCAATTACTAGAAAATAGAAATCAAAGTCTAAAGCAACTTTACTAGAAGTAGTGAAGATAGTAACAGAGTTAAAACAACTGTAACTGGGATCTTTTAAAAAGGGTAGGAGCAAATTACATGGGAAAAATGGGAAATGTGGGATCAATACCTGCAGAGGAGGAATGAGGTTTAAAAGAAGGCAGGATTTGAATGAAATATGTACTGGTTGACTAACAGTGACCGGATATGTTAAAAGTGATGTATAATGTTTGCAGCTGAAGTTGTCGCACAGTTTGGAATGTACAATGTTTGCAACTGAGATTTTGTTGCGATGGTTTATTGTCATTTATATAAATGTAACATCATACAGTATAATTTAATAAAGATGTTTCTTGTTTTACAAAAACAAAAAGGCAGTCTCCCTTCTCATTTTGACTCCTGATGCACCTCTCTTTCCTCTTCCAGTTCCAGCAGAGTGCCACCTGGGTTTGAAATCCCTTCACACTTCTGTATTCATCACTTCACAAAACAAATATATTAACATTTATTTTAACTTTGCCATTATGTATTTTTTCATAATAAAAAAAGAAGAAGAAAATAAATAAATAATAAAAAAAGAAGAATGTAAAGTATATTGCATCTGTAGAGACCATTTTAACACTGAAGGGAAAGTCGACTTTTATTTCAGTATGTCATTTACATTTTTTTGTAAAAGCCACAAAACTGCGGTCTCTGTTAAAAGTTGTGTCCAAATAATCACTGTTTATGTACGCAGTCTTAGCTGTCACAGTAAACCTTTTTCTTGGATGCCACATTTCCACAATGCACCAAAGTAACCCTAGATTTCTGGGTAGTTTTTCATATGGACTGGGCGTTCACTGATCAACTAGCAACCTGAAAATCTAGATGATGAAGGCTTGAGTCAACACTGGCTATCTTGCCTACTTCAGTAGGAGAGCTTTTTTTTTTTAAGCACAGTAGTACTTTCTATAGTGTTAAGGGTGTGAGTAGGTTTTGATCTTCAAATTCAGTTCAAATCACTTCACCAAGTGCATGAGTTTCTTTCCTCTTCCCATCATGCACCTATCCACTGTTTTCTCGGGTCTTGTTTGCCGCTTCAGCTCCTAGGATCATTAAGCCAGTACTTAGATAAGTTGAAGTTTTTTCATGTTTTTTAGCTTCCTTCCTTCATGCTTTTTTTCTTAAATTTTAGTCATTATTTGCTTTCCTTACCTGCGAGGATCAACATTATTATCTTCAACAAAAAAAAAACTTGCTCCATACTGCTCCTGTGACCAGGCGTATGGGAATCATTGTCACTTCTATCAGCTTTCTTCTGTTCTTTTTCTATTCCTCCTTTGTAGTCACATAGCTATAATTATAGAGAGAGTTTTATTTAAAGTGTATATTGGTTGCCTTTTTGCTATTTCTGTTGTTCTTGTTGGTTGCTACTTCTCTGTTTTTAATTACTGGTAGACATTGATGTGGGTTTCAAAAAAATGTAGCCACTGCAGCAATAATCAGATTTTGCTCCAGGATGTTCACAACCTCTGTTTGGTATGCCTGGGACCAGGACATTTACACGTAGCCTGCAGAATCTGTAAGGATTTTGGCCCATGCTTTCTTCAAGGAGACAAGAAAAACTAATATTTAAATGTTTACTACCTTTGTCATCTGTTTCTGAGTCTGAAAAAGTTAAAGAAAATGAATTATAACAAGATAAGGATAACGACAAGGGGAGGGGGAGAGAAAGAGAGAGAAACAAAAGGCAAAAGAGTGTGAAAAATCCAGACATTCTCCTTTGTCAAAGGTCCTTCAGTACCAGTTGCTATGGTGCCTTCCTGCATCAAAATCCCTGTGATTCATGACCATATCCCAGAAAGAATGGTGAGTAACCACTCTTCAGAAAGAGTGTGCTGTCAGAGTTCTTTCATCCCTTCCATTCCACCTTCCCTCTTCAATCAGGTCTCTTGGGTCTGTCCATAGCTCTTTTAACTTCAACTGGGAAATGGTAATCAAGGATTTTGTAAAGGTTCAAATTGACATGTATGTCATTTCATCCCCTTCTGTATCAGGGACATATAGGATTGGCCTTTCTTTTCTCTTCAGACAAGCTCATTCCCCAGTACTTGTACCAGTACCAGTCTTGGAGATCATGTCTTTCCTGGAGCTTCCAATATCCAGACTGGCAGGATTGTATCCTGGACTACCAGCTGTGTTGCGTCCAACAATTGACTCTGCATTGAAGTCAATGGAGTCTCAGTAACAATGCCTTGATGCAGAGCTCTTGGCATTGTCTTCAGCGCTGATTTGTTTGATTCCTTTTTTGATATCAGGATTATCAGCATTCAAGGTGTTGGTCCAGTCTCTGTCTGAGCTGTCAGGCCCATTGGCATTAATACCTTTGTCCTTGGTACTGTTGATGTCCACCTCTGTTGGGATCAGTATGGTGTGGACTAGGGAGTCTACAGTGCCAAAGGATTCTGAATCAGCATTCAGTTTCATCAAGATGATCATAGCACATCTGTCTACACAGGCCAGAGATGCTCCATTGGTTATAGTTGCACCCCTGGATACCCTTCAGTCTGTAGCCTTTCCTTCTCAACATTATTCCCTGAGACAGGATATATCTGAAGGCCGTAAGGTTTTTATTTGGTTCCAAAGTTAAAGAAAAATTTTTGAAAGCATGTTCAAGATAATAAGGTGGTGTATGCCCTAGGAGATTACTTTTAGGACCCCCCCCACAAAGATCCTTCTTCCTTTGTTCCCCTTTTGGCTTCTTCAGATAGGGACAACCATGGCAGAGAAGTGTTATTTAACTGATGCAGCCCCAGAAACATAGGCGGTCCACATAGCCTGGGATTCTGGGTCCATTTTTCAAGAAGCAACCCCAGTACCCCTGAAGAGTTGCCAAGCTGCTCCCGTCTGGAGACAGCTGGGGAATGGTTGTAGCTTCATTCAAATGTGTGGTTGGCCTTCTCACTGGGCACCTGTTTGAAGAGCATAATATCCAGAGTCTGTGTCAGTCCATTCTCATTAACCCCCCAATATGTCATCCCTGTCTCTTCCAGGCATGTTACTCCATCAAAATAAGGCAGTGGCAAAGGAGATTGTAAGGCTCAAAAAAAGATCCATCCAGGAGGTGTCACCAAACCAGAGAGGATCCAGAGAATATTTTTTTAGTTCCAAAGAAGTTATAGGACCTCTAGACCATTCTAGATCTAAGCGGCCCTAAACCATATATAAGGAAGAATTAATTCTGATCTAGATGGTCTTGGAGCAAGCCATTCTCCCATGCCCAGAAGAGAACAACTGGAAGTGCTCTAGAGACCTTCAGAATGCTTTCCTCCACACAAAGATTGCCATGGAGTCCAGAAGGTATGTGTACTTCTGACAGAGAGCCATTTATTATAGGGTCTGCACTTCGCTGTTTGTGGTAAATGCATTGTTGTAGTTGAAGGTCATCACACACTCCCATATCTGGATGATTGCCTCCTAACAGCTACAACAAAGGAGTCCATTACATCAGCCAAAGGTTACTTACCTCACTTGTGTCGTGTCTGCCCTTAGGCATATTAATCAACATGGAAAAATCTTTGTTAGAGCCTTCCCAATCTTTGGTTTTCACAGGAAGACATCTGGCAAGAGATCATGCATTGTAAAACTACAGTGGACAGACTTTCCTCATTAAGAAACTGTGACCTCAGCTGTTCTGTCCTACCAGTCTCTTCCATTCTATTCCATTTAAAAGTTCTAGGTCTTACGATAGCATCTTTACTTGTATTTCATGAGAAGTTTCACAAGTGCTCTGCGATGGTCCAAATTATCAGGCACTAGCAACATTTCATTTTTTTAAGTCGACAGGCTGAAAAAAATCTGGGTGCTAATATTCTTGACCTGGTTGTCACAAATACAAGGGAACAAGCTTGGCAAATCTTGTTTTTTAATACCTTTGATATTAATAAATTAAAATATGTTTATCCCTTTCTCTCCCTCTAAGATTTACAATAATTGCAATGAGTCAATTTTTGCATTTTGCTCAAATTCCAGACAAGAAGGGCACTTTCAAAATCGGTTGTGATTGAAGTGTAGATGAAGGTGTCTCATGTACTGTAACTAAAAGAAGCTAGCAAATATCTGTTTGATATTTAGCCTAAAACAATTTCTGCTGTTGGAAAAATATGAACTCTGAGCAGACAGAATAAGAAAGAAGCCTAAAATATTTGTTTCATGTAAGCACTAAGCTCAGAGATGAAGAGATAGGTTTAATTACTTAAACAAGTCACAAGCTGGTTACGACTAGGTCATCTCAATTTCACATTTTAATTTACAAAAATATAAAATTTTACTTGCAGTTTTTTTGTGCATTACAGTATCATTGATTTACTATATGAATATTGCCATTCTCTTTTCACAGCTTCAGTTTGTAAATTTAAAAGAGGAGAAACCAATACTAAATCTCAACAGCAAACGTATACAGAACCATAAGGGGTCCTGCTGTGAAAAGGGAACATTAAGGTGTTAACTATTTTATGAGAGACATTTTCTGCAGAGATTTAGCCAGAAAATTATATTTTATACTTGCAGATTCTTTTTCTTCTGCCCTCAGCCCGTTTGGCATCTAGAAAGATGGACAAAGCTCTCAAAATGATGCCCCCCCCCCCCGCACTTAAATGTGCATGTGCTATTTTAAGTTTTTCTATTAAATATACTGTTTGTAAGCTATGTACCTGTTGCTTAGGACTCTAATTTTGACAGCTGTAGACGTACTATGTCCTATAAAGTGACAGTGTTTCTTTTATGATTTTTCATGTAGTTTTACTTACAATTTGGATAAAATCTCAGCTTCAGCATCTATAACACTAAATAGGTTCATAGGTAGGTACTAGGCTATCTGCCCGAAGGCATTTATAAGCCTAGCCAGAATGTGTTGACTTTCGCCGCCCCCCTTAGATTAGTTCCGTGTGCCTCTGTCCAGCAGAGCCATTGAAGTGATCCCCAAGGTAAACTTTCTGTTTCCCATCCACTCATCAAGGTTTCTCTTAAAGAGGGTTAGCGAGGAGCTCTGTCTAATGTAGATTGGAATCTTGTTCCAGAGCATGGGAAGTCTCTGGGACAGGAATCTATCCCCCCAGCACATCTTATTTATTGTTGTGGTGAGATTTAGATCCCTAGAGCATGTGGCTCGAGGGGATATGGTTTTATTTAGGTGGAGCATGTCCATCAATTCTGGGTTGGACATGGCCTTGTATGTCAGGCAGAGATCACCTCTGAGTAGGCGATATGCAACTGAGTACAGCTGGAGTTTCTTCATTTGAGCTGCATAGGGCATCTGTTTGAGGCCAGTGATCCTCTTGGTGAGGTACTTCTGTGGTCTTTCCAGCTGTTGCAGGTGTCTTGTAAGGTACATCCCAAATGGGGTGTTGTACTCTATGATGGGTCTGATGAGTGATGCATAGAGTGGCACAGTGACCTCTTTTGATCTGGATGCAAACCCTTTTGTGATTAGGTGGGCCACATAGAAGGATTTTCTAACCACGCTGGCAATGTGATTATCAAAGGAGAGGTTACTGTCTACTTGGGTCCCCAGATACCTTATTATGTTTTCCATATTTAGGGGGCTACCACCTATGTGGTAGTTTGTGGGTACTTTGTTTTTTTCCAGAGGGGATGACTATGCACTTTTTGGCATTTAGCTTGAGGCCATCGTTTTGACACCAAGTATCTGTCTCAGTGAGATCCTTTTGGAGGATGTCTGTGTCAGCCGGAGAGCCAGTTATAGCCCCTAGTTTGCAGTCGTCTGCGAACTTGGTCAGCCATAGTCCTCCTGTGCTTGCCTGTACCTCTGAGAAGTATATGCCTTACAGGAGGGGTCCTAGGACTGAGTCCTGGGGAACGCCACTTGTAACCAGTTTAATGTTGGACCTAGCTCCTGCAACTCTTACCATGTGGGTTCTGTCCATGACCATTTGGCAACCCATCTCGTGATGTAGGGGTTTATGTTCAGGTTGGTGAGCTTGTCTATAATACCTGAATGGGGAATGGTGTCGAAGGCCTTTACGAGGTCTAGGTAGGCTGTGTGGACCACATTTCCCCCATCTATAGCCTTGGTAACTGTCTCAAAGAAGTCTACCGGGTTTAGGAGGCATGATCTACCCTTGACAAAGCTGGACTGGGTAGGGTCCATTGTTTGGAGGTTCCCAATGTCTCTATTAATGAGATCAATGATGTGCTCCATAGCCTTGCAGACCAAGCTAGTCAGGCTTATAGGGTGATAGTTCCCGGGATCTGTTCCGGCTCCACCTTTGTGGAGTGGAATAACTGTTACTGTGCACCACTCTGTGGGTACATAGCCTGTGGAGAGGCTGAGTTTGAACAGCATGTTTAGGTGAGGGGTTAGTTCATTTTTGAGCTCATGTAGGACGCAGCCTGGGACACCATCTGGTCCCATTGATGCTGTGTTTTTGGCTTTGGAGAGGGCTGTTTTAACCTGAGTGTCTGTGATTTCAGGGCAACTACATTCTTCTGGTATGGTTATGGGCCCTTTTGGGGTTTAGAGGGGGTGAAGTTTGCATTGATCCTATCTGCCAGGATGTTGGCGATATCGGTCGGTTCAGTGTATTTTGTGCCATTCTGCACTAACCCCGAGCAGATCTGAAAATTGCTACCCAGATTCTTGACATAGCTAAAGAATGCCTTGTGGTTATCTTTGTAGTCTTTGGCATTTTTTTCTTTCGAAGCTAGCCTTGGATGATTTTATGAGGGATCGTAGTTTCTTGCTAATACTGATCAGGGATATCTTCCCTTCTTGGGATTTTCCTCTTTTCTATACTAGTTTCCTCCTCCTATTGTATAGCTTGTTTATGGCAGGGGTCCACCAGACTGGTTTCCTTTTCTTGGAGGAGTGAGTCTTGGATGTTCATCGTGCATACAGCTGCAGTCATTACAGATGGGTTCTCCTGCCATCAGGCGGGTCCTCGGTCGGGCGAATTCCAAAGTCTAGGTCCGGCGTCTGTTGTTGTCGCCTTCTTCCCTGATGTCAGTGCGACAGGGGTATATAAGACACAGCCGACGCCATTTTCTTCAGTCTTTTTTGCCGCGTGGTGCCCGAAGCAGAAGCAGTTCGCAAGTGCCGGTCGGCCAGCTCCTGAAATTACGAAAATTTGGAAACCGAAGTCTTCTTTAAAGCTAAGTACCCGTTGAAACTTTTCTTGCCTCAGACCGATGTCAGACAAAGTTAACAATTGTATTTCTTGTGGGAAGCAAATACCGCATAAGGATTTCCATTCCCTCTGTATTCCTTGTTTAGGCCCAGACCACGATGTCTCGGGCTGTCGCTTTTGTGCTACTTTTAATAAATGCACTATTAAGTGTCGGGTGGAGTTCGCCCAGCACTTTTTTGGTAAAGCTTTTAACTATAAAATGTTGTCAGAGACTCCGACTACCTTTTTGTCCAAAAAACACAAGGACAAAGACTGACACGCGAGGCCCGTGATCTCCACCGACACCACGCCAAAACCGGCTACACGTGGTCCGGTTCTCAGTGAGGCGCCTACGCAGCCCCTGACTACCGACGACACTTTTCTGGCGGTGTCCTCTGTAACCGAGACCGCAGGTTCCTCGGCCCACACCCTGACTACAGCTACCGAAGCCACTGTGAGTGTTGAGCCTCTTAATGTGGACAGATCTACTTCCACCCATGGTGTCTTCAGACCTTCTTCCTTTTCCATCAAGGCCTTTATTAAGTCTAAATCAGCCATGCACTCCCAGAGGCCTGTTGCACAGGGCCCATCTACAGGCCCCATGCCTAAAAAGCAGATGCTCAAAATGGCTGAGGATTTAATTACTCTTATCAGGGGTTCCCAACCCCCACCGGACAAGAGACCCAGAGTGGAGGAAGAATCTCCCTCTTCTGACCAGGGCTCCATTATTTCAGAACATTCTGATGAAGAGGAGCATTCGTACTCCCCTTTTGAAGATTCTGATGCAGAACAGTCCATTCCTTCTGTATCCCCCCCAGAGGATTTCTCATTCGGGGAAACCTTGCATACCTTGAGGGAACACTTCCATTGGGAAGGCCAGGATTTTTCAGATTCAAAGAAAAGGCTTAGGGAATTTCTTCTGCTACCTCAGCACAGACCTCTGGCGATACCTCCTGTCTTGGACATACTTGATGATGTTTATTCGGAGGCTTGCCTTAATCCGGATTCCCTGCCTCCAGCCCCAGTCAAGCCTGATAGGTACTACAGAGTTCCTAACTCACACCAATTTCTTTACAAAAGCAATAATGCTGACCCAGAAACCATTTCTCAGGGCCCCAAGGGAATGAAGGCCTCTAATGCTAAGAATCCATTACCTTCCGAAAGAGAGTCTAGATCCTTAGAAAGGTGGGGAAAAAAGGTATATACCTCGGCCACTCTAGCCATGAGGGCCTTAAATTGTCAGTTCTATATGCTTAAATATCAGCAGTTTCTGTTATCACAATTAAAGAATAAAATGTCACAACCTGAACAACCTGATCTGAAGGAGTTGCAGGATATGATGCATAGTGCAGAACAAGTGGGTAAGCACATCTTACAATGTGGTTATGATGCTCTAGAGGCCTCAAGTAGAGCTGCAGTTACAGGATCAGTCATTCGTAGACATGCCTGGCTTAGGGAACAAACCCTGCCTGATCATGCCAAAGCTAAATTACTAGATGCTCCTTTACAAAAGGATGTATTATATGGTACTAATGCTGAGGAAATACTAAGGAAAATGGAAGAAAAAGCTAAATCTATGCAAACTGTTAAGGCTTTTCTACAGGTACAACCACCACATTTTAGTAGAAATTGGCCTACAAAAAACTGGTCCTTTCCAGCCACGGACAAGCCCCAAAGAGGTGGATACAGACGCGCAAGGGGCAGAGGACAATCTCAAGGATCATATAGAGGCAGACAATGGCAACCTCCAGCATCAAGAGGTGGCGAAGACAGTGCACAGCAATACAGAAAACAAACCCAATGACTTTCCCCTTTGCATGCCAAACAAGGCTCAAGTGGCAGCACCCTTGGGAGGAAAGCTGGCATTATTTTCAAAAAAATTGGCATATTGTCACAAAAGACAAATGGATCCTGGACATTATAAACAGAGACTACAGATTTCATTTTCACACTCTTCCAAAAATGAGAGGCATGCCGAACCTGCCACACAATCAAAGGGCAGAGGCTCAAATACAAATTTCAAAGCTCATGGACATGAAAGCTATTCAAGAGGTACCTACTCACGAACAAGGTCAAGGTTTTTATTCCAGACTATTCCTGGTACCAAGGAAGGGAACCGATTGGAGACCCATTTTGGACTTATCCATCCTAAACACATTTCTACTCGTACCAAAATTCAAGATGCTCACCTTACAGCAGCTTCTTCCAGTGCTGGGCAAGGGGTCTTGGCTGGTAACATTGGACCTCAAGGAGGCATACCTGCATGTCCCAATCAGACAAAGCTGCAGAAGATAACTCAGATTTCTTGCAGGTTCAATCCATTATCAATTCTCTGTATTGCCCTTTGGCTTATCTACTGCACCCAGAGTATTCACAAAATGCCTGGCATCAGTAATTGCCTACTGCAGACTTCAAGGGATACAAATATACCCTTATTTGGATGACTGCCTGATCCAAGCGGACAACAAACACATACTTCTGGAGCATCTGGCTTATGTAACACAGTTATTGAATTCTCTGGGATACACAGTCAACAAAGAGAAATCCAGGCTAACACCATCTCAGAAAATAATTTTCCTGGGTGCCAACTTGGACACAAACACCCAGATGGCCTATCTTACACCAGAAAAACAAGGGCAACTAACTCAGTACTTCAAGATACTAGCAAATTGTACCAGGCTAACTGCAAGGAAAATCCTGCAGGCTCTGGGATTCATGGCATCTTGCATTCTTCTAATCCCATGTGCAAAGTTGCATATGAGGAAACTTCAATGGTACCTAAAAAAACTATGGTCTCAACACAGCCACAGTTTGGAAACAATAATACCACTAATTCCATGTTTACAAAAGGAATTTCTATGGTGGGCTCAAGCATGCCAAACAAACGTAGGTCTACCATTCTGCAAACCTCAAGCAAATCAAGTCATCACAACAGACGCCTCAGACTACGCCTGGGGGGCACACATGACAGACAGGTGCATTCAGGGCAAATGGTCCCAAAAGGAAAAGCACCTTCACATCAGTCAAAAGGAAATGCTAGCAGTGATAAATGCAATTACAGCTTTCAAGTACCTCCTGCATCCGGGGCAATTATTAATAAGAACAGACAACAACACAGTAATGTAGTACATAAACAAACAAGGAGGAACACATTCATACCCCCTGTGCAGGCTGGCCATGTCACTTTGGAACAGGGCTCTGAAATGGCAAATCGAGCTTCAAGCACAGTACGTGCCAGGTATGGAAAACACGCTGGCAGACAATCTAAGCAGAAAAATGACAGACCCTCACGAATGGAAGTTGCATCCTCAAGTGTTTACAAAGATAATCCAAGCCTGGGGAAGGCCAGACATAGATCTCTTTGCCTCCCACAAAAATCACCAGTTGACAAAATTCTGCTCAAGGACATTTCATCCAAAGGCCCGGAGAGTGGACGCCCTTTCTTTCAGTTGGGCAGCACGGCCAGTTTACGCCTTTCCACCTCTTCCTCTACTGCCCAAGGTGCTTTTGAAAACAGGAGCAGACAGACCAAAGATGATACTGATTGCTCCAGACTGGCCAAGACAACACTGGTACCCACTCCTGAGGAGCCTAACACATTCTCCTCCCTGGACCCTACCTCTAATGCCTCTCCTTCTGACTCAGCACAGCTACAAAACTCTTCACAGTCATCTGAAAACACTCAATCTGGCTGCATGGAAAATTCCTTAACACCACAACAGACCCAACTCTCCAAGGAGGTACAGGATGTCATTTTGGAAGCCAGAAGGCCATCTACTAGAAAAGCTTACTCTGCAAAATGGAAACGGTTTTGCGCTTGGAATGAGAAAAAGGACCAGGATCCTATTTGCCTCATATATTGCAGTATCTAACTGAGCTGCTGAGCAGTGGACTTTCATTCTCCTCCATTAAAATCCATGCCTCAGCCATTTCTGCAGAATACAACACTGATCCACCCTTATTCTCTCACCCACTTTTAAGACAGTTCCTCAGAGGGGCTAAGAATATAAGACCTCCAAGGAAACAACCAATCCCAGCCTGGGATCTTAATTACATTCTAGAAAAATTAACATTACCTCCTTTTGAACCAGCTGCCTCAACAGATTTGCAGTATTTGTCCTGGAAAACAGCTTTCCTTCTGGCTATTAACTCAGCTCGTATGGTCTCAGAATTACAAGCCCTCATGGCTGTGCAGTCCTTTCTCATCTTCCATCAGGACAGGGTTTCCCTATGAACCAACCCGTCATTTATGCCTAAGGTAGTATCCAGGGTAGCTTTAAATCAGGCCATACACTTGCCTACCTTTTACCCCAATCCTCAAAACAAAGGGGAAAGGCTGCTACATTCCTTAAACATCCATAGACAGCTGCGTTACTATTTGGAGAGAACAAAGCCGTTCAGGAAATCAGAACAACTCTTTGTGTCCTATGCTGTAGGAGCTCAAGGGAAGCCAATTTCCAAACAGACAATTTCAAAATGGATAGGCCACTGCATACGTTTTTGTTACTCCTTTCATGGTAAATCTGTGCCTACAGGCATCAGATCCCACTCCACAAGGGCCACAGCTACCTCTGCAGCCTTCCTCAGAGGAGTTCCTACCAAAGATATTTTGGAGGCAGCCACTTGGAGTTCAGTGCATACCTTCACTAAACACTACCACCTACCTTTATACTCCAAAACAAGAGCAGGCTTTGCCACTGCTGTGTTACAGGGCATTCTGGCTCCTCCTAATTCCACCTAGTGCCTACCACCCTGTGCGTAGCTTTGGGATTCTACCCATCTGTAATGACTGCAGCTGTATGCACGATGAACATAGTACAGTTTTGTACCTACCATAAATGTAGATGTTCGAGTGCTAATACAGCTGCAGTCCAGGTTTCCCTCCCTCCTTCCCCTCTTGGTACAGGCCTAGTGGCTAACTCCTCCTCATACAACCTGTTTGGGTTATCCTTCTATGGTGTATTTGCTTGCAACTACTGAATTTTGATTATATTGCATTGCATGACTATACATAGATATATAAATTATGTATTGCCTTCCTTCTGGGGGCACCTGACATCTGGGGCAAGAAAGACTGAAGAAAATGGCGTCGGCTGTGTCTTATATACCCCTGTCGCACTGATGTCAGGGAAGAAGGCAACAACAACCGACGCCGGACCTAGACTTTGGAATTCGGCTGACCGAGGACCCGCCTGATGGCAGGAGAACCCATCTGTAATGACTGCAGCTGTATTAGCACTCGATCATCTACATTTATGGTAGGTACAAAACTGTACATCTGAAGTAGGAGAATTCATTTGTCAGCAGCCTGTGGGTATGGATCCGATATCGGATCCGAACCGGCATGGTTTATCCAGCTATGGATCCGAGCTCCTAGCTCCTCCCCTCACCCATAATGCCCTGCTCTCCCTACATGACCTCAGATCTAGTTTGCCGCGCATGGTAAAGGCTGGGTCGTCAGAGCTCCAAAAGCTAAGTTATAGTATTCTTTATTAAAGGGTTTTAAAATTTTTAAAACTTTAAATTTGAGTGAAAGTTATAGGTTTCCCTTCTGTTTATATCTTTTTTGGGTTAATTTAATATAGTTTTTACCCTCCCCTCGCTGGTTCGTAGTTGGTGTGTGTGTGTGGTTTTTTTTTGGGGCCTTTGTGTGAGTGTTTTAGTTTATTGTTACTATTTTTAAAAAAAAAAAAAAAATAGTGATGTCTGAGGCCCCAAAGGCTGTTTTTTCAAAGTGCTCCGAGTGTGGCCATAAGCTTTTTCCTGCTGATGGCCACACTCGGTGCGTTCGATGCCTTGGGGTTGAACACCTCACTTCAGGGTGTTCAATATGTGCAGGGTTCAACCCCAGGGCATTGAAGGAGCAGAGGTCGAAGCTGGTCTTGGCGGGACTCTTGCCCCTGGACTCTGCTTCGTCCCCCACCCCCTTGGTGGTCACTGCTTCGGCAGTCCCTGCCTTGCCTGCTCCCCCTCCTCCACCTGGGATTCAAACTCCCTCCAAAGGGTCAGAGGAGAGGGAAGCCAGGAAAAAGGACCGGAGAGAGAAGCACCACAAGCGGCGGGCCGAGACCTCCGTTTCGGCCCCGCCGGCTAAGCGGGCTTCTCCTCCGGCCTCTCTGGCTGCTGGCTCTCCCCCTCCTCGGCTCCGGTCCCCGTGCTTTTCACCGGAGCCTGAGGATGAGGAGACCTGACCTCCTTCGAGGCTATTGAGGCGGCACTCAAGGCCTACCTCGGTAGCCTCGTCGAGGTCTACTTACAGCCTCTCCGATGCTGATCTGGACTGGATGATGCGAAGGCTCATCCAGGCCCAGATGCAGATGGGAGTGCTCATGCCTCCCCCCCCTTTTGGGGGGGAGCTCGACCCCCTTTTTTAAGCCCATTGCTCCTTCTCCGACCCGCTACCCGAGTTCGGAGCACTCGGAGCCGGGCAGCCTCGGAGCCGCGGGTGAGTCGGCACCGACAGTACTGGGTAATTCGGATCTGACCCTGCCCTCGAGTCTGTCGGATCCGACCTCTCGGAGCCTTGGCCCGAGCTTCGGATCCGAGGGACTCAGTGTGCCTTCGGCGCCGTCCTTGTCTGAGCGCACTGGTCCCTCGGATCCGAGGGGCTCGGCGCCGGCTCAGATCCGCTCATCGGATCCAAGGGGGAGCCGACTTTCAGATCCTATTGTCGAGGCTGGCTCCCCCTCGGCCTTTGATGTAGTGGAGAGGCCTCTGTTGAGGGCATCCGGACCCCCGGCCCTTGCTTCGGCTCTGTCCCGCACTCCATCTGCTCTGGGCCTGGCTTCCATCACCCGGCCACTGGGACAGCCCGCTTCACTGCCCCAAGCAGTTCCTGTGGTTCTGGACATTGCTGGTGAGAGCTCCTCGGACAGCCACCCCGAGGAAGCACCTCACAAGCATTCGTGTAAAAGGAGGCACATAGACTCCCCCGAGTCTTTGACCGAAGACACTGACTTGGAGCTCCCCAAGATCACCCCCTGAGGATGTCTCCTTCGGAGATATCATGGAAATGTTACGGATCAGAGGTGGGTGGTCTGCCCCAAAGTCTTCCTTGGACAAGTCAGTGTTATTGGAGGCATTTGAAGCGGGCCCGTCTACCTCTTGGGTGTCCCCTCCTGCCGACCTCCTGGTGGACCTTATTACCACCAGGGCGTCGAAGGACCCGGACACCATGGAGCCAATCCCTAAGAGGCCCGACAGGATCCTTAGCCCCCCTGCTGACTGTGCCCACTGGAGCAAGGGACCCCCGGTAGATGCCATGTTGTCGGCAGCAGCCACTAAGAGGGAACTCGCCCAGGAGAGTCCCTCAATCCATCCCCCGAGCAAGGAGTCTCGGATGATGGGCCGTTTTGGGGAAGCAAATCTTTAGTTCAGTGACCTTCTCAGTGAGGGCGCTCAACTATTTGGCACACGTCATTAGGATGCAGCACGATCTTATCAAGGAATACGCTGCATCCCCCCCAGAGTCCATATCGGAGGAGGACAAACTTATGCACTCCACCCGTATGGCCACTCTTCGTTCTGTGACTAACGCCTCTATGCGGTTACTTTCCCACGCTACCGAGGGAGCCGCTAGAGCTGCGGGAGCGGGCCTAGTCACAAGACGGCAGGCCTGGCTCTGCCACTGCGATTTTACGGAGCCCTTCAAGGCGTCATTCGCGAACGCCCCCTTTGACGGTTCTGCCCTTTTTGGCAAGACGGTTCGCAATACCTTGGTTCAGAGCGAGAAGGACGGGAAGACGCTGTCTGCCATCGGAGTCCGCTTCTCTGTGCCCCAGAGGTCCTACTCTAGGAACCAAAAGGGCCAGAAGAAGATGTGGTTCTGGAAGTCGCAGCATTCCCAACCCGCTCCGGACAACCAGTCCTTCCGCGGCAGAGGAGGACAGGGAGGACGCCACCCTAAGGGCAGAGGGGCTCCCAGGAACTTTGGTTCCAGAGAATCCTTCTCTGAACGGCCCATGCAGCAACCCTGAGGGGTTGCCCGACTGCTCCACTCTGGAGGCAGTCGTGGGACGTTTCTTGGAGCACCTAGCGGCATTGGAGTCCATTACATCGGACCGCTGGGTACTCCGGATTATATCCAGAGGTTACAAGATCCCCTTTCTTCATGTCCCAAAGTTAAAAATCCTCCCCGATGTTCCACCCGATCAGAGGGAGGCCGCTTCAGCAGAAATTGGCCATCTGCTGAGAAAAAGAGCCATCCAGCCCGTCCCCCCAGACCAGATCGGATCAGGGTTCTATACCAGGTTCTTTTTAGTGCCAAAAAAGACGGGGGACATAAGACCCATTCTAGACCTGTCCCTGTTGAACCTGTCAGTTCCCAAAGAGAAGTTCCGGGTGGTCACTTTGCAGTCCATCCTCCCCCTTCTAGGGGAGAATCACTGGATGTGCTCTATAGATCTCAAGGATGCGTACTACCACATTCGGATGGACAGATGATCCAGGAGGTTTCTTCGCTTCCGGCTGGGAGCCAGTCACTACCAGTTCAGGGTCCTTCCTTTTGGTCTCACAACAGCTCCCAGGGTGTTCACCAAAGTGTTAGCAGTGGTTGCGGCCCACCTGAGGCTTCAGGGGGTGCAGGTCTTTCCGTACCTAGACGACTGGCTTCTCACCGCCCCAACAAGGCATCTACTCTCTTTGGCAAGAGACTCCTTCCTTCGTCTAGCTCCCAAGCTAGGCATCACGGTAAACATAGAGAAGTCCAACCTGGTCCCTACTCAAACAATAGAATTTATAGGAGCCAGGTTAGACACGAGAAATTTAAGAGCCTTTCTCACAACCGACAGGGTTCGGAATCTGCAACTCCAGGTGCGGGCCATCCTTCACTCCAGCTCAACACCTGCGGAATTGGTCCTGAGGGTGCTAGGGTCTATGGCGGCAGCGATTACTCTTCTTCCGCACGCCCGCTTCAACATGCAGGTGCTTCAATGGACACTTCAGGTGCAGTGGTCATTTCTCTCCCTCCCCCTGTATCATCCCATTGCGATCAGCAAGGCTTGCAAGCGGTCTCTCTTGTGGTGGCTCCATTCTCCAGACCTCCACAGGGGCCGCCCCTTTTGTGCATCTCCCCCTCTCGCCACGGTGACCACTGACGCTTCCCGCCTCGGGTGGGGGGGGCATTTTGCGGGCCGGATGGTCCAAGGCACGTGGAGCGATTTAGAGACCTCCCTGCATATCAATGTTCTGGAAATGAGGGCGGTGCTCTTGGCGTTGCAAGCACTTCACGCCCTCCTTCCCCTGGGAACAATTGCGATTCAATCAGACAACATGTCGGTGGTCTGGTACATCAACAAACAGGGGGGAACCAGGTCTTACCCTTTATGCCGAGAAGCCATGAGAGTGTGGGAATGGGCGATCTCCACCAACCGCTTTCTCATCGCAACGCATATTCCGGGTCGGACCAACATCCTAGCGGACAAGCTCAGTCGCACCATTCTCTCCCCGTATGAGTGGTCTCTCAATTCTCAAGTAGCGAAACGTATCTTCGCAGTGGGGACTCCTGTTGCGATCTCTTTGCCTCTTCTTTAAACGCCAAGTGCAACAGTTTTTTCGCTCTAATCCCCCCTCCAGGGGATTCTCCGAGAGACGCTCTGGTGCATGCTTGGCCTCCTGGTCTTCTTTACGCATACCCCCCTCTACCTCTGATGCTACAAGTACTTCAGAAAGCCTCTCGGTTGGGGTGCAGAATGATCCTCATTGCCCCGTTCTGGCCTCGACAGATCTGGTTCCCTTACCTAAGGTCTCATTCAGTGAATCCACCTTGGATTCTAGATCCCATTCCAGATCTGATATCACATCCGTCGAACCTGCCAACTCCGAACCTGAACAACCTGAAGTTGACTGCTTGGCTGCTCCAGTTCCACTCCTAATCAGGACTCCTGGTATCTCATCCCCAGTTAAGGCCATTCTGGTAGCGGCCCACAAGCCCTCTACCAGAAAAATTTACCGCAGTAAATGGAAGCATTTCTCCATTTGGGCAGAGCGGCAAGACCTAGATCCTTTCACGGTTCCCCTTCCTTTGGTTCTAGATTTCCTTACTACTCTCTTTAATGATGGCGCCAGTAGTTCCACGATCAAAGTTCAGCTGGCGGCTATATCTCATTACCATGTTGGACACGATTCAGGGCCTCTTATGTCGGCTAAGTTATGCAAAACCTTTCTAAAAGGCACCTTTTTGCTCAGACCCCCTGTCAAAGAAACGGTTCCCCCGTGGGATCTTTCCTTGGTACTTCAGGCCTTGACCGCTCCCCCCTTCGAACCTGCGGCCACAGTCGATCTTAAATACTTGTCCTTTAAGACTGCTTTTTTAGTAGCCATTACTTCGGCTAAGAGAGTTTCAGAGCTTCAGGCCCTGTCCATGAAACCGCCTTATTTGATTTTTCATCCGGACCGGGTGTACCTAAGGATCAATCCCTCCTTACTTCCTAAAGTAGCTTCGGAAGCTAACATTAATCAGTCCATCAACTTCCCTGTTTTCTTCCCTAAGTATCAAAACAAAGGCGAATACAAGCTGCATTCCTTGGATGTTCACAGGCAGCTTCGTTTTTACCTTCATAGGACAGCTGGTCATAGGCAATCAGACCAGTTGTTCATTTTTTTTGCTAAATTCAATCTGGGTAAACCAATTTCCAAAGTTTCTTTGCCACGCTGGATTTCTCAGTGTATTCTGTTGGCGTACCAAGCCTCTGGGAGGCCTGCACCGGAGGGAGTCCATGCTCATTCGACCCGGTCTGTCTCTACTTCAGCGGCCTTTAAGTCTAGGGTTCCTCTGGATGACATTTGTTCAGCAGCCACTTGGGCTTCATCTCATACCTTTATTACTCATTACAAGCTGGGCATCACTTCTAGAGGTAGAGCATCCTTTGGCTCCGCGGTGCTCCGGAATATCCTTCCATGATGGCCACCCAAGATTCAGGTAGCTGGGGACTCTGTCTCACAGGTTGCTGACAAATGAATTCTCCTACTTCAGATTTAGAAGTTATGTACTTACCATAACGTTCCATCTGAGTAGGTGGATTCATTTGTCTGCAACCATCCCACCCTCCTATCCCCCTGGCCTTGTCAGTTTCCTGCATAGGGTGTGTTACCCTTTGGTTAGGGTAGTTGGTGCAGGGCAAACTCGATCTGAGGTCATGTAGGGAGAGCAGGGCATTATGGGTGAGGGGAGGAGCTAGGAGCTCGGATCCATAGCTGGATAAACCATGCCGGTTCGGATCCGATATCAGATCCATACCCACAGGTTGCAGACAAATGAATCCACCTACTCAGATGGAACGTTATGGTAAGTACATAACTTCTAATTTTTGCTTGGGATAGCACGATCCATGCATTCTTGTAGGTGGCCCATAGAGTGCGTTAGTAAAGGATTTTGCAGCTTGGACAGCATTATCCTTTAGCATGGGGGTTTTGAAACTTTCCACTTTGGTCTTAAGTAGCGTGAAGTTTGCTTTTGAAAAGTTTTTCACGTTGGTTTCTTTGACCGGGGGTGGGGGCAGAATGTGGATATCCAGAGTGATTAGTTTATGGTCAGATCTAATCAGCGAGGGGTTGACCTCTGTTGTGGAGCACCCGTCGCCCATGTTGGTGATGACCAGGTCCAATATGTTGTCACCTCTGGTGGGGGTGTTGACCAGTTGATCCAGGGTGTTTGAGTTTATAAATTCTAGGAAATGTTGGGCAAGGGAGTTAGTACTTGAGTAGTTCTCTTAGTTAATGTTTGGGTAATTGAAATCACCCAATATCAGGGTGTTTGGTAGGCCCTTTATGTTTCCCGGTGTTTCCAGAAATGCAGAATGGGGGTCCTGGGACATGGTGGGTGATCTGTAGCAAGCTACACTTTCAGTTGCAGTTTTGCCCATTGTTAGTTGCACTTGGATGATCTCTGAAGCATCGTGCTGTGCCACCAACCTGGAGGTTTGGGTATCCTTGATGAATATGGATACGCCCCCGCCTTTTCTATTTTGGCCTGGGTTTTTTGGCTGAAATGTATGGTATGAGTTGTAGCCTGGTAGTGCTGGGGTGCTCTCTGGAGCCTTAAACCAGGTTTCTGCACATATATTGATTTTCTCCATAATAAGGAGTGCCTCACATTTTGAGGTTTAGACTTCTGGCATTGAGTAGTATTACCCACAGTTTTTTGTTTCTTGTGCTATTTACAACGGTGGGTTTGTCTTTTGAGCCTTGCCTAAAAAAGGCACTATGAGGGTGGCAAGAGCCTTGGCCAGTATTCGAAAGCCTAAGGATGACAGGTGCAAGCCGTCTCTAGCAAAGCAGTGTGGCTTGTCAAGCATGTCATCCCAGGCTGACAGACACCGGATCCCCTTTGATTGACACCAGAAGCTTAGCCAGTTGTTGAAATTGATCATTTTTTCTTTATACCGTGGTGTCATTCTTGGTGAGGGCAGGATGCTACTCAGGGTCAGGGTCATACCGGCCTGGGCTACGTGATCAGAGAGCTCCTCCATGTCTCTTTTCATGTAGTCCAGGGAGGTATGGCTCAGGTCATCCACACCAACATAGACAATGACAGAGTCGTATTTGTACTTGTTGTGGAGTGACCTGAGTGCCTGTGTTATGTGGCGGATCCTGGCACCCAACTGGCAGCTAACAGTAACCTTCTCCTTGTTCAGCCTAGTGAGTGGGACGTCAGTGTGCCTGACTATAGAGTCGCCTATTACTAGTGTGTTGGGTATGTTATTTTGCCTTAAGGGCTGTGATTGCTTGGCACACTGGTTTTGTGAAGTATGTGTTTCATGGTTTGTGTTGGGGGGTGGAGGTTGCTTGGATGTCTGCTTTGGAGGTCTGTGCTGCTTTTGCAGATTTTTATTTAGAGCCTCCAAGTATGTTTTTGTGTATTTGTGTTTTTGTTGCCGGTGCTGGTTTCATAGGTCTATGTGAGACTGGTGGTGTGATGCAAGTAATTCCCTTCTCCTCTTAACTGCCTGGTCCAGTCTTGGGTTGAGAGAGCTTAACCTCCAGTTTGGCTGTATAATTACATCTCTCGCATGTATTAGTGTTTGGTGGTAGGAGGGAGAGGGTTGTCTGTGTACATGAGGCAGTTGTAACATTGCCTCAAAATGCCCAGATTCACCAGTTGGACCGGAGAGTACATCTGAAACTGCCCTTTGGATATGCCTGGATAGGTACAGTGAACTGTTTTACTGATTGGCTGGTAAGGTCGAACAGAGAGCCTTGTCCTTCTCTGCAGTATAGGGGGGTCTAGTGCTAAGGTTTATTAGTGCTTACTATGAGTTGTGAGCAAGTGCCGGGCTGAGAAGTGAATGGTTTGCGTGTTTAAGTTGAAAGTTTGTCTAGTTCCAGAGTAGACTTTGTGGAGCTGGGAATAGTTATACCCTAGCTAACCGGTGTTGCCCAGTGTGCAAAACCACGCAAATGCGAGTTTTAGAGCAGGTAAATGAAAGAGATAGAAATCAGCCCAAAGTGGCCAATCTTCTTCTTCTTTCAGCTTTTCCCGGTTAGGGGTCACCACAGTGGATCACCTGTCCGCTCATGATTGGCAGTGGAGTTTTACAGTGTTGAGTTGCCAGCCTGGCGCCCAACCTTCCACAGAAGGCACACACACACGCACTCACACCTAGGGCCAATTTTAGTGTGTCCAATCCACCTGCAGCATGGCTTTGGGATGTGGGAGGAAACCGGAGCACCCGGAGGAAACCCACACGACCACAGGGAGGACATGCAAACTCCACACAGATGGCACCCCAGCCGAGGATCGAACCGGAGAACCTCTTGCTGTGAGGCGACAATGCTAACAAACTACTAATTTCTGGGTTAAAACCACTCCTCCAGGGACAGATAGACTGCTCAAAGCTCCCCTCTCTCGTAGGTGAACAGAGAAAATTCCTTCTATCCAAGTAAGGTATGGGCAAGCACAGAAACTTGTAACACAGCCCTGAATTCAGCACTAAGTTGAAAACTGGACTATACTAGCTTAGAAAGGTGGGAAAACAAGTATTTTTTTGTTTTTTTCAGAAAATAAAGCAGATGCAATAAAAAAGACACTTTAAATGCACAGAAATGGCTGTCACACTTGAGTGTGTAGCATACAACAGTTAAACAGAATTTAAACACAAAAATTACTTTGATAAAGTGCAAGCAGTAAAATAAGTACAATATGTAGCTGAGACAAGCTTTTTAAATCATAGAGACTCTAAAAAATCGGCGTTTTAGGTGAAATTAGCTAAAGGCAGCAAGAAAATGGAGAAAAATGATACTTAATCACTCCAAAGTCTCTCTTTTTTCTCTCCGCTGCTGTAGAACTCTGCAGGGCACCAGGCAGGAGCTTGCGGAGCTGTATATAAGCGCAAAAACCCTGCAAAAGCAGGTTTTTATAGCAGGGAAATGAAAGAGAGAGAGAGATTAGCCCAACTTGGCCAATAAACTACTAATTTCTGGGCTGAAACCAATCCTCCAGGGGAAGATAGGCTGCTCAAAGCTCCCCTCTCTCACAGGTGTTTAATGTGGCCTTATATTAATGCTGTTTAACCCTTTCCTGATAAAGGAATAGGGTCTCTGATACAAAGCTGAGCTAAATGTGTTATTGTGGTCTGAAGTATTGCATTCCTTACTGATTAAGCTGTACCACTTCTAGCCTTTACCTGCTTCTCTGTAATGATTTTCTCTTTAGGGCTCTCTCCCTCTACAGCCTAGCTAACTCCTTACCCATTCTACTTTGCATGCTTCCTAACACCACCCTTCTATCTATATATATCGGTCTCTACCTGGCTTCCTCCCTCCCCTTCCTACCTATCTATAACTCTACCTAAGTGTTGTCTCTCTCTTTTCCACAGTAATCTGTCCTGGGTGCTCCCTTCCTGCCTCAAAAGCAAAAGGAATAACTCAAGCCATCTCCTGAAGACACCCTAACTCTGCCAGCCTGCCAGGTATCAGAACGCTACTGCTGAAAAGTCCCCCTAACAAGTTTGCATTAAATGTATGTTGCTTACTACTAAATTATACGGTGCCTTGTTGTAATACCTTTTGTGCTAGTCTGGCCTCCCGTGCGTGCTTTCTAGTAGCCTACCGTAGACCATATGCCACCTCCTCTTCCTGTTTACACTATTAACACTATGTTTAAATCGAAGTCAGGTTTAGACTCTCCTTGTTGCTTGCTTCCTCCCTCCACCAGTGAGTAGCAGAATCTACCCAAGTAAACCCCACTTGCTCACTTTTACCCTGATATGTTAATTTTCTACAGTAGAGTCTGCTGAATTTATCACATTCTATAACTGCATACAGCCTTTCCTTCCATACTAAGTCTCCCTCAGTAAATGTCAGCCTATACTACCTCTCCCAAATCTTTTGAACAGACTCTCTTTCTACAGCCATTTAACTGCCCTTCACTGATAATTTTTCTGCCGTACTCACCTCTTCAATTCTACCCTGCTCCGTTCGCCCTTTGGGCTCACTCCGCTCCCCTACCCTGCCCCCAATTCCCACCCGCCCCAGCACTCCTAGCTTTATTCCTCCTTGACCCCTCCCCAACCTATTTACCCAATAGCTGTTCCCCCTACCAAATCCCTCCCCTCTACTTCCCTTCCACACCCCTCCATCTGCATACCACCCATATAATTTCAAACTCCTCCTCTTCTACTCCCATACTAAGATCCTATAACAACATTCTGCACTCATTCCTCCCTTGCCACCCTGCCTTCTCTTCCCATTACTCCCACTTCATTCTTTTCTACCCTTTTGCCCTAATATGCTCTTATCAGGTCATCATATCCTCCTAGTCCCCTGCCTCCTCTCCCTTATCCTAATTCCTCTATATGTTGCTAGCTCATACAACTCTAATACATGCCCAAAATTAGCCACCAAAACTACTAGCATACATACATACCTTCACACTCAATCTCACTCCCATTTCCACTCCATCTTTTCATCTCTCATCCAGCCCAGTACTCTTCACTTATTCCACCCTAAAATTCTCTCCTTTAAAGTTAAGACATGGCCACCCACTCTGACCTTAAACCTATCATATCACATACATAGTAAACCTAAATGGCTAAAGAATAATACCTTCAATAGCTTAGTCTAAGCTGGGGTTATTCATCCTAACCCTGGTCCTACCCCGTCCTCTGCCAACCCCACCTACTACCATCCACCTCCTACCACAATACCCTAAAGCTTTTCACTTTGAATGCACAAAGACTTAACAACCAAAGTCACCACTTTCAAGCTTGGTTAAGCCAAAACCAACCTGACATCTTAGCCATCTCCGAAACTTGGCTCAAGCCCTCTATCTCTGACTCTGAGATCCTACCCCCAGGATTTCATGCTCTCAGAAGCGACCACCTTAACAAAAAAGGTGGCTGCTCTGCCCTAGTCTACTCTAACCTCCTTACCATAATTCCCCTCCAAACTCCAATTCCAGAACACAGAACTAACTGCTGGACTACTAAAACGAAATAAACACAAAAATATCTGTATTATTGCCCTATATATCTCACCTGGTAATATCTCTACACTCGAAGAAATTCTCTTATGGGCTTCTACTAGAATCTACTACGAAATATATATCCTAGGAGATGTAAATATTGACTGGAACAAAATCAACTGCCACTTCCCTCCCTAACAATTAACCTCTATAACTTCTCTCAGTTGATCCTCCCTATCACCCGACCAAACAAAATAAATCCACCTGGATCCACCTTAGATTGGATCCTAGTCTCAGACCCATCTAAAATAACTAACTCGGGCAACATTCCTGATACCATTAATGACCACCTTCCAGCCTACATACATCGCTCAACCAGCTCTACCCCACACCAGCACCAGTACACACACACACTCACAACCTTACCAACTTTAACCCCATAACTTTCTCAAGCATTTTTAAACAGATAAACTGGCAAATTCTAAACACCCTTCCTCTTGACAGTGCTATAGAATACTTCAATTCCATCTTTCTAGATACCCTAAACTCCCTTGCCCCACTAAGAAAAAAAAGGATAAAAACCAAAAATATTCCTTGGCTATCCAAAGAAACAAAAAAGATTATGCACCAAAGAGATAAAATTTGGAAACTCTACCAAAACAATAAGCTGCCCACTATACTTCTCCAATACCAACAGCTGCATAACCTTGCAAAAAAACTAATCACCAAGGACAAGAAATCCTATTACATCACACTCCAGTCCAAACATAATAAAAATCCCATACTTTTCTGGAACTCTAAACTCTCTTCTCAATCCAGACCCCAAGAGTAACCCATGTCCCTACCCAAGTAAATCTCACCTCGGAATAAGCTCCAAATTTAATTCATTTTTCATATAAACTATTTCTAACCTCACCAAGACATTTCCTAACAATACCTCATCCTCCTCATACTCACCATCTACCAATTCACCCAGCAATCCTCCCTCTCTGTTTGAGCTCAAACCCATTTCCACTAACTTTATACAAAAACTTTTATCCAAACTTAAACCTTGCTCTAATGCTCCTGACAATATCCCTTCCTCATTCCTGAAATGTGCTGCTGATGGCATTGCTCTTCCAGTCAGCAGCATTATAAATAGATGCATAAAGAGTCTTATGTCCCTAAACTCTGGCCCTCAGCCTATATTCTTTCACTGCACAAAGATGGCAAAAACACCAGCATCTCAAACTTCCGCCCAATCGCTGTGCTCTCTTCAATATCCAAAATCCTAGAAAAATGCATCCACCTCCAATTCATGCCTTTTCTGACCCTAAACAACGTTCTCACTCCCACCCAACATGGCTTCCATCCAGGCCATAGCACAATAACCGCTCTACTCTCTTTCCTTGAAACTATCAACCAGCCCCGAGATTCTGGACATTTAGTATCCACCATATTACTTGATGTGTCTAAAGATTTACATACTGTGTCCCACAAACACCTTCTCTGTCAACTCTCCAACCTACATCTCTCACCCAACACTATATTCTGGTTCTCCAGTTATCTAGCTGAAAGATCACAGGCAGTCAAATGGAAGAACTCCATCTCTTCCTTCCTACCCACCCCAACTGGAGTACTACAGGGATCTGTTATTGGCCCCATGCTTTTTAATATCTTCATCAGTAACTTTAGACTGCTCTGCCTAAAACTCTCTGAACTTCTAAACAAAACCCAAATAGCATTTTCAACAACCGAAAACTGGATGTGCCAAACCACCTCTCTCTAAATGCAAATAAATCAAAGATTCTACTTTTCCCTCCTTCAAAGTCCTTCTCTTATGACAAAAACAACTTCAAAGTCTATAGCAACACCAATTCACCTATTGAAGTACTTCCCTCTGCTAAACTACTTGGTATTACCATTGATGAACACCTCAAATATGATATACATATTCAACAAAATATCAAGAAAACCCACCAAAAGCTAGTAATGCTGTAAAAGAATAATCGCTTTCTCTCCAACTCTACAAGGCATACACTGGCCACAACTTATCTTCTCCCTTCCATATTATATGGAGCCCCTCTCCTAAACAATGTGTCCTCTTCTATCACCTCCAAAATAGAAACCTGCTATAACAAAATCTCTAAATTTGCCACAAACTCCAAAAACTATACCCATCACTGTCTTACCATACAATCCCTGAATTGGCTAGAACTCCCTAACGACCTAGATTACCTCCACCTCACTACTGCTCATAAGCTCATATTTCACCCAACTCAATGTCTGCACTAACTAATCTCCTTCCCCTGTACATACCCAAAAGAACTCTGAGGTCTGAACATCAGAATCTAATAGCTATCAATAAACCTAAACATCCTGCTTGCCACCTTCTTCTCGCCTACTTACTTGGCAAAAAATGGAATTCCCTTCCATCTACTCTAAGTTCCGTGCCAAACTCTGAAAACTTCAAAAGCCTGCTTTTCAAATACTTGTCCTCCAAGTGAAAATATACCTGCCATCACCCTACCTAATCCAAGTAAATCCTGCTGCTCCCAGTGTGTACTCTGTCTTTCTCCTGGGCTCTCTATGCTCTCAATAGCACCAACAGCTACTCTGACGCAACTCAACCTTGTAAATATTGTAAATAACATCCTTGTTTAATTATGCGTAACCAGAGTGTATTAGTTATGGCATTATTTTGTCTTCTCTCCTTCTATGCATGTTCATACTTATATGATTGTCTAACTCCACATATTACACTGCTCCTTAAATGAAACTGTAAAACCATGAACTCTGTAAATATCATGACTTCAAATATGTTAATTGTAACTTTTTATCTAATATCCTAGGGAAGCCCAAGCTGCTGAGCGACCCTGGCCCCAGTGCCTTTAGCCGTCTCAATATCCGCTCACTGAGCTCCATATCCTGTTCTTGGGAATCTGACTCCTCTGTCCTGAAGGCTAAGGACCCACTCCAAGCTGGTGTTACAGCATAGCATCTACCATCCTGCTCCCAAAAGTATAAGAAAGGAAGCAAAATACCTGCTCACTGAGCTCCATATCCTGTCTTTGGGAATCTGACTCCTCTGACCTGAAGGCTAAGGACCCACTCCAAGCTGGTGTTACAGCATAACATCTACCATCCTGCTCCCCAAAGTATAAGAAGGGAAGTAAAATTATGTTTGTATCCTAAACCTGCCAGTACATTCTAGTATTGTTATAACTAATTTATGGTGACTAATAGGTCGCTTTAAGCCAGGATAGCCAGCAATCTTTTCTGTATAGACTGTGTACCTTTCCTCCGTACAAACGTTGTACCTTACTTCTAGCCCCTTAGTTTTTATCCCTGGCCTGTCCTCTTGGAATCTCCACTGTAGTTTAGAATTCTACCACTAGATGGCACCCTCTCCCAGCTTTTCTCCCCTCTCAGTTTGCCTGCTACCTCGGCATCTTATCTTTTTTTATCCTCTGGCCCAAGTTTCATTGGTTAAATATTCTCCACTTAATCTCTGTGACTACTCTAGTACACTCCACTTCATCCTTCTATTATTGTATTTTACTGACCAAATCTCCACCTATACTCATCCTACTTCTACACTATTCTGTTTACACACCTCTTATATTATTGTACCTTACAGCATATGCTTTTTTACTGATTGTTTTTCTCAACATTCCTCTCTCTCTTGTCTCTACCCGCTCCGTTCGTCCTGTGGGCTCACTCCACTCCCTACCCCCAATTCCCACCACCCCCAGGGGTCCTACTCTTATACTTTCTAACCACAACTCTTCCTCTTCCCAATTCACATTTCCCATTGGCCAATTTCTCTTTCATCTCCCATCTCTAATCACTCCCCTTTTTACTCACTATTCCCTCCTATCTTTACACACTCCCACCCTATTTACTTTCATCCCCACTTATTCACAACAAATAACTTTTCCTTCCCAATGGCCTATTCACCTATCCTTTTTCAAACTCAACTCTGCTTCACTCTTTTACTACTACAACTACTAACCTTTACATATTTTCTGTCCTCATATGAGTACCCAATATATCCACAAACTTACTACCCCAACCAGCAGACCAACTCTCAATCCTTACCACACCTATATAACCATGCAAACATGACATACTCACCTAACTACCTACTATCAAACTATCATAGAACACTACACATTAAATATAATACACAATATTTCAAAAGACTGTTACTTCTCTACAGCAAACTCCCTAGCCCAAGCTATCTACTACAACTTCTCACGGAAAAGGTTGGTGATATTCATCCTAACCCTGGTCCAACTACAACCCCTATCATTCTTCATAACCTTAATCATTCTATCAATTCTCCCCTTGCAAGACCTTCTAACTCACTCCTACTAGCTCATCAACATACATAGCATTAACAACAAAGTAACTCAACTCCATGCTGTACTAGAAGTGTACGCCTTTGACATTATCTGCCTAACTGAAACATGGCTAAAACCTGTCATCAAAGAAAATGAAATTATCCCACCTGGATATTTATTTTTTTTTTATTTTATTTTGCATTTGTTGACCGGGCTAGTCCAACTGGATATATGTCCATTTTCAGCAGAGGCCCGGGGAGAAAAGCTCCACATGCAAGCATTTGTAATAACAGGTAAAGAATTAAGCATGGTTATAATATATACATCAAAAATCATTAGATATTAAGTAGAAAGCAGAAGTTGAGAAATAGAGAGTGTATTTAAGAGTTTCTTAAAGCTAAAAAAAATTTGCGAGTACCTAGATACACAAGGAAAGCTAGTTATTTACAGCAGAAAAGTTGAGAGTACCTAGATATCCAAGGTAGACTAGTCAGGGTTGCTACAGGGGCAGGGCCAGTGGGTTTTGAGGTGTGTTTTGAGTTGGGATTTGAAGCAGGGAAGAGAGGAGATTGCTGTGAGATTGTGAGGGAGAGTGTTCCAGGTTTTTCCTACTGTGTTGGAGAACAAGGATTTGCCAGCTGAGTTATTGGGTTTACTAGTCGATATAAGTAGTTTGTTGGAGGAACGAAGGCTTTTAAGATTGCAGTAAGGAGTGATAAGTGAAGTGAGAATGGGAGTGTTTGTGGGTTTGTAAAGGATTTTGTGGGCTAAGGAGATCTGGTGAAATAGAATTTGGTTTTGTAGTTCGAGCCATCGTAGTTGCCTTAAGTTTTGGCAGTGATGAGTTCTAAAAGTAGAATTAGTGGCAGATCTGGCCGTATTTTTGTAGGTAGCAGACAGTTTGCTGAGGTTAGCTTTGGACACTGAAGTGTAGATAGGAGAGGCATACAGGAGAGGGGAGATAAGATGGGTCTGAGCAATGGATGTTTTGGCAAGTGGAGTAAGGAATGGTTTAATTCTATAGAGGGAGCCTAGTTTTCTGTTAACTAATTTTATAGTATTGCTGATGTGTATGTCAAAGGTCAGATTGTTGTCTTTTTCAACTCCGAGGAGTTTGGTAGTTGGATCGAGTGGTATGCTCTTGCCATTATTTGATGTGACACAGAAATTCAGTGGAGAGGATTTTTGGGTTGGTGAGAAGAGTAATAATTTGTTTTTTTTGGGGTTCAAAATTAAGCATCATTTGAGAAACCAAATCTCTACAGTTTCAAAAGCCTTTTGGGTGAGAGAGTGCAGTACAGAGGGGGATGGGGCAGAACAGATTAAAGTAGAATCATCTGCATATTGTATACAGGTGGCAGGAGAAATATGAGTATGAAGATCATTAATGAAAATTGAAAAGAGGAGAGGGCCAAGAATTGAGCCTTGGGGGACTCCAAGAGTAATGGGGAGGTGGTTGGATAAGTTATTTTGCCACCGCACTGCCTGTTTTCTGTTGTGCAGGTAAGAGTGGAACCATTTAATTGAGCTTGTGCCAAGTGCAAATGATTTAAGTAAGTGTAACAGTATTTCATGATTGACCATATCAAAGGCTTTGGATAGGTCAGTAAATATAGCAGAGCTAAATGTATTATTGTTCCTATTTTTATTGATGCAGTCTGTGAAGGAGAGGAGGCAGAGGTGGTGCTATGGTAGGGTCTAAAACCATGTTGACAATTAGTTAGTAGATTGTTAGTTAACAGGTGTTTCAGAAGTTGCTTCTGGACACATTTTTCCATGATTTTAGCAAGAGGAAGAGAGCAAGGCTATGTGTCAGTAGTTAGAGAGTTCAGTTGATTTTCCACCTTTATGAAGGGGAATAATATGAGATATTTTTCAGAGAGAAGGAATGTAGCCTTCTTCAATGGTTCTGTTAATCAGGATGGTGATGGGATAGGTTAATGCATTAGCAGCAACTTTTAGATACAGAGCAGGTAGATGGTCAGCAGATGGAGAGGATGGCTTAAGTTTATATAGCAGAGAACGAATGAGTGCAGAGGGAACAGGTTGAAGTTGAAATGTGGGAATGGAAGTGTTAGAGGAGGAGGAAAGACAGGAGATATCAGGGGAGAGTTGATTGGAAAGAGACTGGACAGTTTCAGTAAAGAAGGTATTAAAGGCATTGGCAGTCTGTTTGGGGTTATCTTGGGAGGTGCCTGCTGGGCTTGGAGTGTCTGATTGGCCAGGCTTCATGAGATTATTTATTCCTGCTCAGAACTTTTGTGGGTTATGCAGGTTAGCCTGTTGCAAATGGCAGTAGTAGTTTCTTTTATCCAGAATTGCTGCTTTTTTGTAATGTTTCTTATTTGTCTAAAGTTGAGTTGGTCAGTGGGATCTTTAGTACTGCAGTATTTGGACCAGAGTTTATTTTTCAAAATAATCTTTTGCCTTGTGTCCTTTGTTAGCCAAGGGGCGACTTTTGAGGAAAGTCGGATGGACCTAGTGGGAGCATGTGCGTCAAGAATAGATAAGAATTTAGAGTTAAAATATGTCACGGCATCATCCAGTGGGAGGTATTTAAGAGGGAACCAATTGCAGGACCTAAGTTCTGCTTCAAATCTATCAGGGTTAAAAGTTTTGTTTGTTCTAACCAGTTTGTATTTTGTTACATTAGGGGTATCAGTTTTATGTCTAATTAGGTAAGTAAGGGCATGGTCACTTATATCATCAGGCAGTGTACCTACTGTATATGTTTGGTGGTGGCTATTTATCAGAATCCAGTCAAAAATTCTTTCTTTGTTGCTAGGTTTATTTGTTCTGGTAGGGGAGAGAATAGTTTGTGAAAAACCATGAAGATTTAAGAGGGTGGAAGGGTTAGCTGAAGAGCAGGTATTCCAGTCTATATTGACATCTCCAAGGACTATTGTTTCTTGTGGAAAGTGTATGGCCAGCCAGCTAAGGATTTCTTCTAAGGTACTACTGTTGTTGCCTGGGGGCGGGTATATGCAGATTATATAGATGGATTTGTAGGCATTAATTTGGAGTTTGGGTATAAGGATTTCGGCATTACGTTCGGAGGGAGGTTTATCCTGTAAGGCAGTGATTTGCATCCCTGATTTAGAGAGGATTGCTACCCCACCACCTTTTTTATAGTGCGGTCAAGTCGATGGATGTTGTAGCCAGGGGGAATAATCTCTTTGTCCTGAATTACTGGTTCAAGCCAGGTTTCAGTCAAGCAAAGGATGTCGAATGAGTGTACGTCAAGTAGTGCATGAAGGGGGGCAATTTTATTTTTAATACTGCGGATGTTAAGGTGAGCTATCGTTAGAGAGTTTGGGGGTTTAGTTAGTATATTTGAGTTAGAGGAGAGAGTGCAAAGAGGGTTTGCAGTTGTGGCGTTGTTTGGGCCTGGGTTGGGATGAATGTCACCTGCTAGCAGAGAGAGGATTAATCTTTTTAACCAGTCAGTGGGTTTAGGGGAAATGAGTAGTGATTTTCTGTCTTTTTGATGGGAGTAGGTAATGTGAATCTTTCTATGAAATTTTGTAGCAAGGTATCTGGGAGAAAATATGAAGTTAAAATAGTGATGAGATAAATTTATGGTAGTTAAAGTTATGTGTTTGGAGAAATTATTAGCTTCTGTGAGGCTATAGTGTTCATAGGAAGTTAGAAAGTAGGGTACAATAAGGAAAGGGAGAATTGAGAATGTGAGAAGTTGTTTGAATGTGATGATGTTATTAGAGTAGGCTTAGTGACAGGAGAGTAACAAGGAGTTAATTTGGGAAGATGAAGAAATAATGAGAACAGTAGGTGTGGCAGGTGGATGGTTTTAAGTGGTATAGGGGGAAGGGTGTAAGAGTGATTGGAGGAATAAAAGTAGTGGGAGTGGTTAAGGAAGTATAAGTTTAGGACCACTGGGGGTGGGTAGGAATTGGGAGTAGGGTAGGGGAGCGGAGTGAGCCCGCAGGGCGAACGGAGCGGGTACAGACAAAGGAAGGACAATAGTCAGAAAACAATCGGGAAAGCAGCTAATTTAAGGTAAGTGAAGGTGGGTGAAAGAAGTGACAAAAGGGTTAGGTTATGTCCAAACTGAAACTTTAATAAAAAAAAATATATAAGTGGAAGAGAAGAGGAAAGGTTTAGAAGCAATGTTGTTATCAGCAGGAATAATAGGTAAGAGTAACATACAGGGAGAGTGAGACTCGGGTAGAATATTGTTGCAAGGTTAGGGTGCCCTCTAGTGGACACAAAAAGGAAGTACATATAATATCCTAAGGCTTGACAGAGTAGCTAAGAAAGGTGGTGGTGTGGCTATTCTATTTAAATCTGGCTTTCAATTAACCACTTACAACTGTAATCTACCTCTGGACTCCAAAACAGAAATTATCTTGAAATCAACAATACTAAATCAATCTATATCATCTGTATGTATCTGCCCCCTGGAAATAACATAGCCACCTTGGAAAATATCCTCTGCTGGCTATCCCAACACCTGCCTCAAGAAACCATTATCCTAGGCGACATGAATTTAGACTGGAATACCTATTGTAGTAGCCTCCCTACCACCCACATAAACCTATATGGTTTCTCTCAAACCATTACCTCCCCCACCAGAATAAATAAATCTAACAAGAAAGCAAACACACTAGATTGGATTCTCACTAACAATCATACTCACTACTATGATTCTGGAACCGTCCCTGATGACATCAGTGACCACTCACTTACCTATATCATCAGACATAAAGCCAACACCCCCACTCCAACCTCTATCAGACATATTAGATCCAAAAAGAAATTTAACTCTGATCTATTCCAAATGGAACTTAGAGCATGCAACTGGGTTCCCTTAAAACATCTTCCTTTAGACAAAGCCGTTAACTTCTTTAATTCTACCTTCCTTGCCATTCTTAATCACCATGCTCCTACCAGATCTATAAGAATTAAGGCCAAGCCTGCCCCATGGCTTTCCAATGAAACCAAACACAAAATTCACATTAGAAATAAATACTGAGCCAAATGGAGAATGACAAAAAACACCGCTGACCAACTAACATTTAGACAGCTAAGAAATTACACTAAAAAGGCCATACCTTCTGACAAACAAAACTACTACTTACAATATCAACAACCTAATCACAACAACTTACAGAAATTCTGGGCCAGCATCAAGCAATTACTCCACCCAGGTCAATCTACTACACCAAACCCTCAAAATACAGACCTGAATAATCCAATCCATACAGCTAATACCTTCAATACCTTTTTTTACAGATACTATCCAATTACTAGCCAGTCAACTATCACCTAATACCTTCACATTACCCTCATACTACTCAACCCCACCCCCCCTTTTCATTTCAAACCTGTCACAACCTCATTTATTCAAACCCTTTTGAATAAACTGAAACCATGCTCTCCTTCTGCAGACCTACTGCCTTCTGAATATCTGCAGCTATCATCCAAGGCCATAGCCTATCCTATTTCCATCCTGATCAACAAATAGTTACTGAAGGTTACATCCCCACCTTATGGAAAGTCTCCCATATAATCCCCCTACATAAAGGAGGTCATTCCACAGAAATATCAAACTATCGCCCCATTGCCCTACTTTCTCCCCTAGCTAAAACTATGGAGAAATGTATCCATAAGCAACTACTCCACCATTTAATTGAAAATAATTTACATTCCAACTGTCAACATGGTTTCAGACCCTCACACAGCACTACCACTGCCCTCTTGTCTTTTACTGACTATGTTAACTGGCACCGAAACCTGAATAACCTTTCTTCTGCTCTATTTATCGACCTGTCCAAAGCATTCGACATGGTAAACCACCAAATTCTCTTAAACATCCTAAAATCTCTGTCATTAGACCCACTTTCCATAAAATGGTTCCAATCCTACCTTGACAACCGACAGCAAACAGTACTTTGGCAAAATACTTTATCCACCCATCTACCTGTTACCTTAGGTGTCCCTCAGGGGTCCATACTTGGACCTCTTCTCTTCTCTGTATTTATTAATTACCTTCATCTAGCTGTCCCTCAAGCCACTTGCATACAATATGCTGAAGACTCAACACTATTATGTTCAGCTACATCCTCCCATGACCTTCATGCTCTCACCCAAAAAGTATTCAACATAGTTGAACAATGGTTCACTCAGCAGTGCCTTCTTTTGAACCCTAAGAAAACCAAACTCTTCCTCTTCACTCCTACTCTTAAGTCCTCTCCTCTTCAATTCTCAGTGACATCTACCAATGGTACTGTAATATGTTGCCATCGACAATAATCTGAACTCCGACATCCACATCAATAATACCATAAAGACTGTTAATAAAAAAAATTGGCACCCTCTATACGATAACACCCTTCCTTTCCCCTACTGCTAAAACTACTATTGCCCACACCCATTTGATCTCTACACTACTTTATGCCTCTCCCATTTTTACTAATCTCTCCAAGAATAACCTCAACAAATTGGAAATGTCCTATAATAACATTGCACGATTTGCTACAGGCAACCCATTCCGAACCCATCATTGTAAAAATTTAAAACAGCTAGGATGGTTAGAACTACAACACCTGATTAAATTTCACCAACTCACCCTTGCCCACAACATTCTTTATAATCCTTCTAATACTCCAAGTTTATCTACCCTCATCATCCCCTATACATATCTGAAGTCCTTACACTCATCTCACAAACTTCTAGTCCACACCACTAAACCTAACAACAGAGCTGGGGGTTCCCTTTTCTCTAATTCTGTAGGTAAATCCTGGAATCTTCTCCCTTGTGACCTCTCCTCACTCATCTCATTATCTCTCTTTAAAAATAGACTTAAACTTCTCCTCAAAACTCACTGGCTATGCCCCTGTTCAAAACCAGACTAGTCACCTACCTCTACTAATTTGACTAACCTATCCAGTGCTTACTATCCCCTGCTACATTTTCCATATTATCATATTTTTCTTATCTACCCTTTTTCATTATTTACATCCTCTTTATACATTCTCTTCTTAAGTAACTCCTTTGCTACATTATTACTCATCTAACTTCCTTTGTTTACTTCTGACTTAACCTGTATTATGTCTCTATACTTTAATCTTGCACTATTTTATAACACTTTACCTCAATGTTACATCCTGTTAAAACCTTTATGCTGCAATTTACATGTTTCCATTGTTGATGTCTTTTTATTATGGCAATTGCTATTTATCCATTTCTGCCTTAACCTGCAATATGTCTCCATACTTAGAATTTTCTCTGTTTATGACTTTTGTCCTCAATACTATATTCCTGTTACAAACTCTGTACCGTAAAATACTTGTTACCATTGTTGATGATTTTTATTTTATTAGGAAAGTTGCTATTTTTATTGGTATATTTGATTTATTATATTTGGACCATGTCTTGGAACTTATCTCCCTAGGCCTCTACTGAAAATGGACATATATCCAGTTAGACTAGCCCGGTCAACAAATGTCAAATAAAATAAATAAATATAATGTATCCGTTATACCTATGTACCAATTGTATTGCAATTGTTCTATGTAACTTGGAGCTTTTCTCCCCGGGCCTCCACTGAAAATGGGTCATTTCGGCCCAGTGGACTTCCCCGGTAATCAAACTGGAAATAAATAAATAAAAGACATGTTGTAGGTGGATTGGACACTCTAAATTGGCCCTAGGCGTGAGTGTGTGTGTGTGTGCCTTCTGTGGAAGGTTGGGCGCTGGGCTGGCAACTCAATACCGTAAAACTCCACTGCCAATCATGAGCGGACAGGTGATCCGCTGTGGCGACCCCTAACCGGGAAAAGCTGAAAGAATAAGAAGATTTATGCTAAAATGAATTTCTTAGTTTCTGTATAGGATATTTCTTAGCTACAGTTTACTTTTACAGTCAAGGATTTTGGAACACATGTAGACAGTAACCTGGCCTTTGACCATCATGTGTCAAGAACAGTAAGGAAATCATTCTATGTTATGCAAATTTTTAGCAAGGATATAGTATCTAGGTCCAAAGATGTAATTGTTCCTCTGTACTCAGCCCAAATCAGACCAGTCATTAACTACAGCACCCACTTCATTATGTACATGACCAGGCATTTGAAACAATTGGAGCATCCACAGAGTGTCCTCACAAAAAGAATACAGGGAGTAAACAGCAAGTCCTATATGGGCCACCTCAAAGCCGTCTCCCTGTCCTGAGTCTCCTACGGACTGCTGAGAAGCTATCTATGGGTGGTCTACAAAATTCTGATTCCACTCTGATTCACCTGTTGCACATCCACAAAACAAATAGCATCAGAATTACCCAATCTAGGGACTAAACCATTTCTGCAGCATAAATAGCACATGTTGGAGGGACAGGTATGCATCTCAGACACCACCCTTTCTCTAGATCTGTGTAAAGTAGAGTTTTTTCCCCTTCACCCAGTTCAAGTGTAACTTCTACCAGTGGTTGGGGAATCAGAAATTTACCCCTCTTTGGGCATATTTCTCTAGTAAGTAAAGACAGCATGTAAATGTTTGACCACACATGCCCAAGCCTTAAAATAACCCTAGAGTATCAAAATTTGTCAGATACATTTGGGAAGCTGGCTAAGCTTAAAAAGGTCCCCTGTGATTGGTAGTCTAGTAATCACCAATGAACCTACATATTTAATGTGGTGGATGGTATCCCCTGTAGCCATCCCAAAAGGATGACCTTTTTCTCTACCCCTGCTCAGGGCCACAGTGACCATGAATGGGTTCTTTCTTGCGTGGGGTGGGCATTTCAAGGCAGAATGGCTCAGAATACACAGTCTGACCTAGAGGACAATCTTCACATAAATATCTTGGAGATGAGTGCAGTTTTTCTAATGTTGTGGGCCTTCCAGGACTTCCTTCCACAGGATGGGATTTCTGTGCACTCAATGTCTTCTATAAACATATTTTTCAAAATGGAGATGAACATACTTTAGGTTTAGAGTTCTGCAAAAAAGTTATTGTAATAAAAGAGTCAATAAAATAGAAATTGAGGAGTATAAGTGGATTAATTATTTCAGGACAGACCATTTACCAGGTCTTAACTCTATAAATAGTGTGAAACCACTATTAAAACAAACCTGTTTCACAACCTCAAAATTTTATAGAAAATTAAATATAAATATATTATATATATATATATATATATATATATATATATATATTTGTATGCATTGTATGTATTTATATTTAATTAGATATTTTCGGTATATATTTAACATTATTATTGAGTAAGTATCTTGGTATTTAGTCATGTGATTTAATGTGATTTGATAAGGTGGCTGTTAATTACTTTTACTATTTAAACTCAGTTTTGTTTTATTATATTAACACTGAAGAAGAGTTGTGAGAACTTGAAAGCCTTGTTTTTTTTTTTATTAAATGTTTAATTGAAATGGTCGGACTACTGGTTTTTATTCTATATTCTGTTTTGCTTTCCTGTGTGGTCCGTTTGGCTACCTTGCAGTTTTTTTGTCTGGTCTGGACACTCAGACAATGTCAGTAGTCTGGTATATCAACAAGCAGGGAGGGATCAGGTCACTTTCTTGTAGCAGTGCATATGCCAAAAACCTTGCAGTCAGATTCAGCAGATAGATTCTGATGCCCATCAGTAGCACGATAGTATTTCACTGCAAGGAACTAGCCTTGCTGTGGTCTGCTTGCATACCAGTGCCAAATGCAACAACTCCTGTGCCTTCACCTCTTAACAGGGACAGACACCCAGGGATGCTGTGGTTTGACATTAGCCACCTGAACTTCTCTGTGCTTTTTCACTTTTTTCACTAATGATGAAATTCCTCCAGAAAACATCTCTCTAAAAGACCTCAGTAGTCCTTATAGTCGCATTCTGGCCCAGCCAATTTTGGTAACCTTTGCTATGATCTCAAAATCAAGAAGCAGCCTTTGCTCCTTAACCAGATAGCTTTTTCCACCTCTGTAGTGAGCCTCACCCAGAAATTTGCTTCCTTAAGTTAAGTAAGTGGTTTCAACAGTTTCAGTGATGGCCAGGGATCCAGCCTATTACAATATGGAGTCTTCCAAAGCCTCACAAAAATGAACCTACATGCAATCTCTACAAGAGAAAATGAAAAAGTATTCCATCTAGGTGTCGCTTCAGGGCTTGGATCCCTTCTCTGCTTCATTTCCCTTGCTTTAACATTCCTGTCATTCTTGTTTAATCCTGGATCCAATTATTCTACCATTATGCTCCAGTCGGCCTCAATTTCAGACTTTCACAAAATAATTTTTTCTTCTCCTCTTGCAGCTCAGAAACTCTGCAGAGCATTTCTTAAAGGCACTTTTCTCTTTCATTGCTCCATTTAAAAAACACACCCCGTGGGACTTGCACTTTGTGCTGCACATTGGTGCATCCTCTAAATGAGCCAGTCTCTTTTGCTGATCTGAAATTTCTTTCTTGGAAGACATTGTTTCTGGTACCTACCTACCTACTACTTCCACTTTTAGGATTTTAGAGTTACATGCCCTGCCCTCTTTCCCTATTTATTTGATTTTGGTCAAAGGAGTATCGGTAAGAAAAAAATCATCTTTCATGTCTAAAACTGCCACAGAATTTTCTCTTAACAGTCATTCACCTTTTAGTATTTTCCCAGCTATTCCAACAGAAGGAAGTACTTACTTTACACTGTAGATGTTCACTGACAGTTGCATTTCTATTTACAAAGAAAAAAGCAATTAAGAAGGATACTCCACTCTTTTTTTTTTCTTATATACCCTCTAGGCTGGAGTTCAAAGTCTGTCAAATAAGCCTGTACAAATGAATTTCAGATTGTAACTGCCATTTACCACTCGCAAATTAAAACCTTAACAGGAGAGTCAAAAGCTCATTCAGCTAAATACATACAACTTCTGCAGTCTTCAAGAAATCTTCGATTGATATTTGGGTAGCAGCAACGTGGAGTTAGTTGCACACTTTTTCTTCTTAGCAGTATAAACTGGATGTAATTTCCAAATACAAGTTTTCCTTTGGGTTCACCAATCCCAAAGGATATCCTGTCACGATTCTATGCAGTAAAGCAGGTAGCTTAGGAATCTGGGACTAATGGGACAGTAAGAGATGCAGAAGTTATGTAATTACTAGAATGCTGGATCCTTTACTATCCCTGGTTTGTCCACTTAAGCTACCTACGCTTCATCCACCTTCCATTGTCACATTTCCTCTTACCAGGTGAACCTAGTAGACCTTCTTTGAAGCCTATCCTGTTCTCTCTACCATTGCCAGACTCCATTGGTTCCTTCTTTGGAGATTGCACAATAAGCTTGATATGAGAAAATGCAGAAGACTGGTACATCATGGGAGTAAGGAAGGACCTTGAGCAGTAGCTGAGGTAATCAGTTGCCATATCCACTCTACCTGCTGGTGGATGTACTGAGATTCAAAGTGGACAGAATTGGGATAATAATCCAGCATTACGGTAAGTGCATAACTTTTGTGTGTGCACTCCTTCCTTTGGGGAAGTGTCCAGCATATTAAACAAAATCCCTGGAGTTATCAGAGGATGATACTGGGTCAGGCTGTATTGCTCTCCAGTCCCCCGCCAAAGATTATTGAATGCTGACTAGTTTAACCGGAGGATGGCAGCCGTACCTCAGGGATAAAACTATTGGTCTAGAGGGGTTTGGCTGGGGGACAGGCAGTAACTACCTGTTGTAGGTGGCAATCCTGAGCAAGAGGGCAAAAAATATATAAACAGAGAAATAACTTTTTCTCATGTCTGACTTAGTAGTAAAAGACATACTTTGTCAATTCCAGTTGCTAATTTTATGAAGCCATTCCACTGTGCCACCTTGGTTTTCACATAACTCCAATAATTCCAAACAGCCTCCTCTTCACAGCATTCCAGTCTATCTCTTATTTATTGTTTGAGTCCTAACCTCCAGTTTCATTGATTGTTTTTCCATGTTTTCTGCCAAGTCACCTAGTTCTTCCATTCTTTCGCATTACAGTAATCTGTTGCTTGAATATATATCGTGATGACGTATTGATCACACAAAAACTCTATTATCAACACTGACTACTTGTAGTTTTGTTATATATCCTGCCATCATTCCTCAAACCAAATTTTAAATCTTCTAAAACCTTCATTACAACTTTGACTTACAGTTGAATCATTTTTTAATGTCTGCAAAACACTGCAGTGGTGACTGTTATTCCTCTTGATTACCATTGTCACACATTTCTTCATGTAAAATCACATTCTCAGTAGAATTCTCCACTTAATGTCCCTGCTTTATTTTCATAGTATTCAAAGATTCAGAGAAACTTTGTAATTTATGACCACACAAGTACAGCCTAAATGAAATTACAAATGTCTGCTCACGAGAGAAATGCCATGCAAATAACAGATACAATGGTATCAGAGAATAACATCAGAAAGAAAATAACAGATATGACATGCAAGAGGTAGTTCACATTACATGAACACACTCAATACCCATTATACAGTGATAAATAAATAATAAATACCCACCACCAAACCCCTTCACCGTTAAGATAGAGAATAGTGACTAGTGAGTAACAGCTGTTTAGTTACGGTATTGCACTTGTTAACCTTAGACGTGACTCAGTATAGTCATATTGCGCAGTAGTAATACTAACAGTAATTGCTCAGAGCATCAGGATTAAATAAAAAAGAGGCTTCAGTGTATCTGGTATTATGGTTGGTATCCAGGTTAGTAAGTCTCACAGCTGTAGGATGCAAACTGTTCCTGAGTCTGGTAGCCCTACAGCAGAAGCTGCGGTACCTCCTTCCAGACACAAGTTGGGAGAATCAGTTGCGGGCTGGATGGGTCAAATCAACTAGCATTTTGTATGTTCTCTTTCTTGCTCTTGTAAAGAAAAGTTCCTGAATAGAAGGGAAGTTTGTGCCGAAGATTTTCTCAGCTACCCTCACCACCCTCTGTAGGGTCTTCTCCAGATCATCCTCACTAGCAACTTCATAGCATGGTTCGGCAACTCTGGATAGCTCCCCTGTAAAAAGTGGTAAGAGCAGACAGTGGGAGCCTGGCCTTTTTTAAGCTTTCTCAGGAGGTGAAGCCTCTGAGCCTTCTTGACTTATGTGGTTCGTATTAACAGTCCAGGAGAGGTCATCTGAGATGTGAAGGTCTAGGAACTTGGTTGTTATTACTTTCTCTACTAACCTCCCCCTTTGATAGTGAGTGGTTGGTGAACTGTTGCCTTTCTCCTGAAGGCCATAATCATTTCTTTGGTTCATAGGTGTGTACTAGGCTAATGGCCGTGGAGCCTTTACAAACCTAGCCCACAGAAGTGCCCTGGCATTGTTCCGCCCAACGTTAGTTCCCTTTTTGTTGAGGCTAATAAGGGAATTTTTCCAGTCTTGGGACTTCATCTTTTTCTGCAACAGTTTCTTCCTTCTGTTGTAGAGTTTATTAATGGCAGGGGACCAACAGATTGGCTTCCTTTGTTTGGAGGAGAGCATCTTGGTTCTATTGGGTATGGCTAGTTCCATGCATTTATGTATGTGTTCGTACAGTGCAATGGTATATGATTTGGCAGTCATGCATCTATTCTCCATTGGCATGGGTGCTGTGAAGTTAGCCACCTTTGTTTTTAGGAGTCCAAAGTCAGCTTTGGAGAAGTTTTTCATTGTGGATACATTTGAGGGGGATGTGGGTGAGATGTGGATTTCCATGGCGATTAGTTTGTGGTCAGATCTAACCAGGTAAGAATTGACTGTTGGTGTAGAGCAATGGTTGCTCATGTTAGTAATAACCAGGTCAAAGATATTGCTTCCTCTAGTGGGGGTAAGAATGAGCTGGCCCAGGGCATTGGAAATGATTAATTCCAGGAAACTGTGGGCCATTGCATTGGTGCACGAGTAGTTTTCCCAGCTGGAGGGGAAGTTGAAGTCACCTAGTATGAGAGTGTTCGGTTGGATCTTAATAGTTTCCAGGGTGCTTAGGAATGTGTAGTGTGAGTGTCTTTGGACATGGTTGGGAACCTATAGCAGGCTACGAACTGAGTAGCCATCTTACCCCAATCTTAGTTGTACCTGGAGTATCTCAAATGCATTATGCTGGGCTACTACTCTGGAGGTGTGCATAGCCTTTATGAATATGGAGACACCACTGCCTTTGGAGCTTCAGTCCATATGCTGGGGCCGAACTGTGTGGAGTGAGTTAAAGCCTGCTTGTGCAGGGGTGTTTTCTGCTGCTTTAAACCAGGTCTCCATTACAGCACAAATGTAGATGTTCTCCATTCTGAGGAGTGCTTCGAGTGAGTGCTTCTTGAGATTTAGACTTCTAGTGCTGAGCAGTATGACCTTCAGATTGAATTTATTTATAGCTGATATGGTGATAATTTGGTTTTTGGAACACCACCTAAAAAAGGCACTATAGGGGTGGCAAGAGCCTTAGCCAGTACGCAGAAACCCAGGGGTGACAGATGCAGGCCATCTCTGGCGAAGCATCGATGTCTGTCAGTCATGTCATTCCAAGCAGACAGATGCTGGATCCCCTTAGAGTGACACCAGAAACTTGGTCAATAGTTGAAGTCAGTTATTTTCTGTATATGTACTGTGGTATTATTCTGGGTGACGGTAGAATGCTGCTCAGGGCTAGGGTCTACCTGCCTTGGCCACATAATCTGAGAGCTCCACCATGTCTCTTCATGTAGTCCAGGGAGGTGCATCTCAGGTCATTCACACCTACATGGACAATGACAGAGTCGTACTTGTTGTTGAGTGACTTGAGTACATGCATTATGTGTCGGATTCTGGCACCTGATAGACCGCTGACTGTTACCTTCTCCTTATTCAGCCTAGTGAGTGGTCTTATTCACATTCAGGTCCAGGTTGTTCCTTTCACACCAGGCAATCAGTGTTTACCTCATCCCTGTACTTATGTTCATCTCACCACTAATGAGACCCACGACTGTGGTATCATCATTGAATTTTATATGGTTTGAGTTATGTTTTGCAGTATAGCCATGGGCGAGGGTGGTGAAGAGCAAGGACTGAGCACACAACTTTAACCTTTTCTTCTTGTTAAGGTGTGTATTTCCTTCTCCACATCGATGCAAACAATTTTGGTGCTGTGTTGACAGAACAAGACCTGTATGAAAATATGATCATTTATTTCATTCGCTGATGGACACAAAGGGAAAAAATGTTAACAAGCAGTAACTTTCTAAATTCCCTTTTCTGTTATGCTGGTATCTGAAAACTTTCCAAGCTCCTTCTAAAACACTTACTTCCATGGCTTTCTGAATTCTTTGCTGCCTCCTCAAATATTTCTTTGGATGATGTTTGCACAGCAGCTTATTGGTTGTCTTTGAACATACCTAGAATATTTTGCAAGCTGGACTTGACCCCGTAGATTAAGATCTTCTTTTTGAGCTACAGTGATTTATGGTATGTTCCCTTAGACATCTCTTTGGCATAGAGTTATAAAGCCTTGAGTACAAGTCGGGTAACCTAGGCTTAATATTAGCCTTGGCTCCTGAGCAGTAAGCTAGGAAATAGTGTGATGGGCCAAGGCCTGCATGTCCTTCCCTTGGTGGTGGAAGCGGCTCTGATATTTATTCTTCTGCAAGAACATCTGTCATTTAAATTCATACTTTGTTTGAGAAAGCAAGACATGGGGTACATGCCTGCCATGGAGAACACTGCTGTTTAGCTGTACATAGCAGGTCTGCTGAAATGGGGCACCTACATAGTACCAAGCATAATAGACATTGTCCCACATCTGTAGGTCATCAAGGCAAGGGATTAGGCACTGGGGGTTGGTGGGAGGATCACTCAACTGAGTTGTTCCGCTTTAGTTGGGGGCAAGATATTCCAAGTAACTCAATCTGAGCAACTGGATACCATCTAGCCAGAAGCTACTGGTCTTTATGGTAGGCACATGCTGGCCAATAAATGTGCATACTACCTCCTGCTATTAGCACCGTATCCTGGCATTTGTAGAAGTAGGCCATGTCTTTAATCCACTTGACACTGGCAAATACCTATAGTCCTTTTTGGAGGCATTAGTCAACATGGCCGGTAGCCAATTTTGCAACTTGTTGAGTGGATAACCTGGCACAGTTTTTAGCCTGTCTAGAGGATACTACCTGGGGAGTGCTGCAACACACAGTTGATGCCTGAAGTAAAGTGTGCAAAACAGTGGTGAGACCAGAGCTTCTGTATGGTACATAAATCTGGGGATTGAAGGCAAAGTAGCTCAGGAAGCTTGAGATGATTGAGATATTGCTTGAGATAGGTAGTAGGATGCACATTCTGGGATAGACAAAGAAATGTGGGGATCAGAGGAGAAGTCAACATTAACCCAATTACAGTGAAGGTCAAAAAGAAGATATTAGCTTCATTATTGGCTCAGAAAGTTGGACAAGCTAGTTGTGGTGAAAAATAAATGCATAGTTACATTGATGTGCTCACCTGGGAGGTAAGGTTATGGTGGCTTCACCCCTTTAGAAGATGGGATGCTTCAGAGGAGTGGCGTAGTCCAGTCCATTTGAGAACAGGCTGCAGGAAGGAGGTTGTGGGTGGGTTTGTTCAAGGCAGTAACAGTAGCCCTTGTAAGCATGTCCGTAGCCCTTGTAAGCATGTCGTGGAGTGGTCACTCTTCTGTATATGAGGCATAAGCAGTCTTCCCAGTGTGATGCAAAAGCCCATGTTACTAGCAAGGGGTGGGATTAGACTATATCATAATAACATTTTTTAATGGCTGCTAGTTTGACTGCAGCATGATTGGTTCTCACCTTACAGAGAATGGATGGAGCATGGAGTGGCTCATTCCTTGAGGAACAAATTGCCAGTAGATCACAAGGAGCTGATGGCAGGCAGTAGGGCACCGAAAAAATAGAAAAAGATCAAGAAAAGGTTAGGTGGTTTGGTCACATGGATGGAAAAGCAGAAGAATGTTTGGTAAAGCAGATTTGTGAGAAAACAGAAGATGAGAATGTCCAGCCAAAAGATTGGTGGATTATGTAAGAGAAGACCTGTAACAGTCATTTGCATGACTGTTGAAGGTAGGTGAGTGAAACTGAATTAAGAAAAGTGATGACAGTTGACGTGGCACCCCGGAGCCATGTAAAAATGAGGAAAAGGGGGTTCATGATTACTAGTTGTCAGTTTGAGGAGGGAGTTCCTGTTAAGTGTCATATCAAATTTAATGGTTGATAGCCGCTCTGATGGAGTAGACGGATAAAGTCCTGACTACAACCCAACTGACATGGGTTCGAGTAGCAGCTGGGGCGACTGATGGGAGTGATAAGGAAGGAATGGAGGGCACTTGATATGCTTCCTAAGGGGAAGGATAGTCCAAAGAAGAGAGTTGCCCTCAGACATAAGCAGCATAATCAATGAGCATGGGAGGTGGGGAAGGAGGGGGTGTGTAGGTTTTATATATATATATATATATATATATATATATATATATATATATATATATATATATATAAACATATATATATATCTAAACATTCCCCTCCCCCCCCGGATGGAAGAACAGACAAGCTGATCCCCCAGGACACTTGCAGGATCCCAGGAAAGCAGAGTAAGTTGGGGGGTGGAAAGTAGCTGGTAGACCTGGAGCTGGGCCTGTAAAGTTGAGGTCTGAGGGGACCAAAAAAAAAGTAATAGTTTCTGATTGTGTAAGGACAAGATTGGCTAGATAATTGATTTTGCACATGATTTATCTGGGCCAAGCAGATTGGTTTTAACGTCTTCTAGAATTATGTAAATGGTGTTTGTCTAACAAGCCAGGTCTGCACTCTTGTGGGAGGAGAGGCTGGACTCTGCCCTTCTGAGCTGGGAATTTCTGGTTAAAGGCTTATAGTGCATGCATATCTGAACTGCTTCTTACTGAAGTTGGTGCGCCTTGTTTGCTGTGCCATAGACTGGATTCGGGCCTGCTGGATATAGCTTTGTTTGTGTAACTTGAGCACTAATCCAGGCATTCACTAAAGTATTTGAACTGTATCTTACTGAAATTGGTACACCTTGTTTGCTGCAGCATAGACTAGATCCAGGCCTGCTGAATCTAGCTTTGTTTATATGCTTGTTGTTTGTTTGCTTGTTATTTCCCTGGAACGCTAATTCCACCTAATACGCGGCTTCTCAGCGCTTCTGTGGATCACTAGTGATAGCTGCATTGCTTACTGTACTTAGTTTCTTGTTTCACTTGAAAGAAAGTTACTGTTTGTCATTTTTGCATTTAAGTTACCTGTAGCACATTGTACTTAAGTTACCAGGCACTTGCTCACTAAAGCAATTATATAAGTCAGCACTAAAAATTAAAAGCACTACACCCTCACTCGCCCTTGTTTTCAGTTATAAAGGAATTCCCAATATTATTCTAGCATATCCAAAGGTCAGTTGTCAATCTCCTCTCCGGTCCAGCTGGTGAATCTGGGAATCTTGAGGCAATGTTACAACTGCCTCATGTACACAGACAACCCTCTCCTCCTCCCAACAAATTCCAACACGTGAGAGATGCAACCATATAGCCAAACTGGAGGCTAAGCTCTCTCAACTCAGTACTGACATAACCAATCAGGAGGAGAAGGAAACCACACTCACTACAATTCCAGTCTCACATAGACCTACCACGACAGCAAACCAAACACATAATCACACAAAAACATACTCGGAGGCTCTAAATAAAGATCTGCCTAAGCAGCAGAGACCTCCAAAGCAGACACCCAAGCAACCGCTACCCCAAAACAAAACACGTGCAACACATATCTCACAAAGCCAGTGTGCCAAACAGTCACAGCCCTTAAGACTAAACAACACACCTGATACACTTGTAATAGGTGACTCTATCGTCAGGCACACTGACGTCCTGCTCACCAGGCTGAACAAGGAGAGGGTCACGTTGAGCAGCCTGTCGGGCGCTAGGATCCGCCACATAACACATGCACTCAGGTCACTCCAAGCCAAGTACAAATATGACTCCGTCATTGTCCATGCTGGTGTGAATGACCTGAGACGTACCTCCCTGGACTACATGAAAAGAGACATAGAGGAGCTCTCTGAGTATGTAGCCCAGGCTGGTATGACCCTGACCTTGAGTAGCATCTTTCCCTCACCAAGAATGATGCCACAATATGAAGACAAGATGATCAATTTCAACAATTGGCTTAAGTACTGGTGTCATTCAAAGGGGATCCAATGCCTGTCAGCTTGGGATGATATGCTTGACAAGCCATGATGCTTCGCTAGGGACGGCTTGCACCTGTCACCTCTGGGCTTTCGGATATTGGCAAAGGCTCTTGTTACCCCCATAGTGCCTTTTTTAGGCAAGGCTCAAAAGACAAACCCACCTCCATAGGTATCACAAGGGATAAGAAACTAAGAGTAATGCTACTCAACGCCAGAAGTCTAAACCTCAAGATGCATGCACTCGAAACTCTCCTTAGCATGGAGAACATCGATATCTGTGCAGTAACAGAAACCTGGTTCAGGGCTCCCGAGAGCACCCCAGCACTACCAGGTTATACCTCATACCATGCTTTTCGGCCCCAAAACTTGGACCAAACCACAAAAGGAGGGGGAATATCGATATTCATCAAAGATACCCACACCTCCAGGTTGGTGGCAAAGCACAAAGCATCAGAGACTATCCATGTGCAACTAACAGTGGGTAAAACTGCCTTCCAGTTTATAGCCTGCTACAGACCACCCTCCCAAACCCAGGAACCCCACTCGGCCTTCTTGAGAACACTGGAAAATATGAAGGTCTCTCCAAACACCATTATATTGGGCGACTTCAACTACCCAAACATAGACTGGGAGCATTACTCTAGCTCCAACACTTTAGCCCAAAGGTTCCTAGAATTTATAAACTCAAATGCTATGGAACAACTTGTTACCACTCCCAGAAGAGGGGAAAACATACTGAACCTGATCATCACCAACATGGGGACTCTATGCTCCAGACCAGAAGTGTATCCCTCACTGGTAAGCTCAGACCATAAACTAATCTCACTGGATATTCACATCCCGACCCCACCCCCTGCCCAGAAAACCACAGTGAAAAACTTCTCTAAAGCAAATTTCACACTCCTCAAAACCGAGGTGGAATCCTTCAAAGCCCCCGGGCCTGTGGAAAATATGGCCCAGACTGCAGAATCCTTTATAAACGCATTCTATGAACACCTTCAGGAATGCATGGATCATGCGATCCCAAATAAAACCAAGACCCAATCCTCCAAAGGCAGACGTCCTGTCTGGTGGACCCCAGCCATAAACAAACTATACAATAGAAGGAGGAAGCTACTAAATGATAGAGCAAAATCCCAAAAAGGGAAAGCATCACTGATCAGTATTAGCAAAAAACTACTGGCACACATAAAATTGTCTAAGGCCAGCTTCGAGAGAAAAATTGCACAGGACACTAAGGATAATCACAAGGCTTTCTTTAGTTATGTTAGGAACATGGGTGGTAATTCCCAGATATGCTCAGAATTAGTCCAAAAATGACAGAAAATACACCGAACCCACAGACATTGCCAACATCCTAGCTGACAGGTTCAGTGCAAACTCCCCCCCAAAAGGGCAAATATCTATCCCAGCCGAGTGCTGCCCCCCTGACATCTCAGATGCTCAGGTAAGAGCCGCCTCTCCAAAGCAAAAAACACAGCATCAATGGGACCAGACGGTGTCCCGGCTGCCCTACATGAACTCCAAGAAGACCTAAACCCAAACATAAAACTACTGTTCAATCTCAGCCTTACTACAGGATATGTGCCCAAAGAGTGGCGTACAGCAACAGTGGTCCCTCTCCATAAAGGTGGTGCCTCAACGGATCCTGGAAACTATCGCCCATAAGCCTGACTAGCTTGGTCTGCAAAGCTATGGAAAGGATCATCATGGACCTCATAAATAAAGATATTGGGGACCTACAGACACTGGATCCTACCCAGTTCGGCTTTGTTAAGGGCAGATCCTGCCTCTTAAACCTGGTTGATTTCTTTGAAACAGTCACCAAGGCCATTGATGAGGGAGGGTGGTCCACACAGCCTACCTGGACCTCGCAAAACCTTCGATACAATACCCCACTCGGGCATTATAGATAAGCTCACCAGCTTAAATATAAACCCCTATGTCACTAGATGGATTGCAAACTGGCTCAAGGACAGAACCCACATGGTTAGAATTGCTGGAGCCATGTCAGACTCCAAACCAGTTACAAGTGGTGTCCCACAAGGCTCAGTCCTGGGACCTCTCTTGTTCGGTATATATTTCTCGGAGGTACAGGCCAACACGGAAGGACTGTGGCTGACCAAGTTCACAGATGACTGCAAACTGGGCGCCATAATCGACTATCCAGCCGACACAAGCATCCTCCAAAAGGGCCTCATAGAAACAGACAACTGGTGCCAGAGCCATGGCCTCAAGCTAAATGCCAAAATGTGTATAGTCATCCCCTTTGGCAAAACAAAGTGCCCACAAATTACCATATAGGTGGTAATCCATTAAGTACAGAAGAAGTAATTAGAGACCTGGGGACCCAAGTTGATAGCAATCTGTCATTTGACAACCACGTGGCCAAAGTGGTTAGAAAAACATTTTATATAGCCCACCTAATCATGAAGGGATTCACATCTAGATCAGGGGAGGTCATCGTGCCTCTTTACTCATCCCTCATCAGGCCCATAATTGAGTACAATGCCCGTTTTGGGATGTACCTTACCAGACACCTGCAGCAACTGGAAAGACCCCAAAAGTACCTCACCAAGAGGATCAAAGGGCTCAAACAAATGCCATATGCTGCCCGTTTAAAGAAACTCCAGCTCTATTCAGTAGCATACAGCCTGTTCAGAGGCGATCTGTGCCTGACGTATAAAGCCATGTCCAGCCCGGAATTAATGGACATGCTGCACCTCAGAAAATCCAAATCCCATCGAGCTACACGGTCGAAAGACTTAAACCTCAGCACTGAAATAAATAGGACATGCTGGAGTGACAGATTCATAACCCAGAGGCTCCCTTCACTCTGGAATAAAATCCCAGTCCAGGTTAGGCAGAGTCCCTCATTGACTCTCTTCAAGAGGAATCTTGATGAGTGGATGGGAGATTGTAGGTTTACCCCGGGTATCACTTCTGTGTCACTGTTAGACAGAGGCACAGTATACTAACCTCGAAAAAGCGCATAGCAAAATAAATTTAAAATGGGTGGCGAAAGCCAAACACATTCTGGCTAGGCTTATAAATGCCCTAGGGCAGATAGCCTAGTATGAACCTATGAACCTAAGCTGTATTATTTTGGAGATGAAATAATATGTGGATATGGAGGGTGTGGGGAAAGTATTATGCTGATGTCACTGTAAGTTGGATTCTTTGCAGGGGTTGTAGTTGGCATCCACTTGGGACAACACCAGTGTGATGTGGTGCATCAACAAGCAGGGAGGGACTCACTTCTACCCTCTCTGCAGGCTGGCCATGACCCTTTGGTGCACAGCCTCTGCCATGCAGCTACACCTATTAGCACAATCTCTACCAGGCTCTCTCAACTCTCTGGCAAACCAGTTAAGCAGAAATCTTCTGGACCCACACAAGTGGCAACTCAACAGAAGTACCTTCACCCTAATAACTCAGAAATGGGGAACCCCAGAGGTCGATCTCTTTGCCTGCCACACCAACCATCAGCTCAGCAAATTCTGCACCAGGGAGCATCACTGCTTGGCTTGGAAAGTGGATGCCTTGTCCTTCCCCTGGGTCAGTCTATCTTTCTATGCCTTTCCTCCCCTACCTTTAATCCCCAGGGTACTGCTCAAAATAAGGGAAGAAAAACTAAGGACCAATGTTAAGTTGTCTATCTCGCCTTCATTCTTGCTGGATGGGTTGAGCGACTGCTCACTGCCACTCTAAAAGCTCGAGAGTTGGTTCCACCGGCTCGAGGCTCCGGTGGAACCAACTCTCAAGCTTTTAGAGTGGCCGAGTCGAAGCCGAGGTCGGCTCCGAACCCATCCAGCAAGAAAGAAGGCGAGAAGAAGACAACTAACATGGAACGTTATGGTAAGAACATAACTTCTATTTCTTATAGCTCCACACTGGCCCTGGCAACACTGGTACCCGTTGCTCTGCAGCCAGTCCCCACTGCCTCCATGGCATCTTCCTCAGATTCCAAACCTGACCCATAAGGAAGGGGAATTCATGCATCCTCAATTGCAGACACTCAATTTGGCAGCTTGGCTTATTCCCTAACCCCGAACCAATCTGCCAACCTCAGTAAACAGGTTCTGTATATTATCCATGAGGTCAGATGCCATAGCACCAGAAAGTCTTATGCTAATAAATGGAAAAAGTTCTGCACCTGGATCCAGGCTAAGGGAGCCAATATGGCACAGCCCTCCCTCCCTCTCATCCTGGATTACTTAGCTGACCTACTACACAGTGGCCTCTCTTTCTCCTCTATAAAAAGTCATGCCTCTGCTATTTCTGCTCATTTTCACCCTGAGCAGCCCCCTTTTCTCACACCCGTTGATCAAACAGTTCCTAAGAAGGGCTAGCAACTTGAGGCCACCCAGAAGGGCACCAACACCAGCTTGGGACCTTAGCTTTGTATTGGAAAACCTCACCCTGCCCCCTTTCAAACCAGCTTCTTCTGCAGAGCTAAGATTTCTTTCCTGGAAGACAGCATTCCTTATGGCCATCACTTCAGCCAGAAGAGTCTCTGAGCTGCAAGCACTCTTGGCTCTGGAACCCTTCATCATCTTCCATGCAGACAGGGTATCCCTCAGAACTAACCCATCCTTCATGCCCAAGGTGGTGTCCAGTGTGGCTCTCAACCAATCCATTCATTTGCCCACCTTTTTTTTTCCTAATCCCCAGAACAAGAGGGAAAGGATTCTTCACTCTCTAGATGTGCACAGACAGCTCAGATTTTATCTAGACAGGACTAAATCCTTCAGAAAGTCTGATCAATTGCTAGTTAGCTTTGCTACAGGGGAAGAAGGCAAATCCATCTCCAAACAAACCATTTCCAAATGGATAGCACACTGCATCCATTTCTGCTACAAACCGCATGGAAAGCCTCCCCCAAGGGTGTCAGGACACACTCCACCTCTGCAGCTTTCCTCAGAGGAGTCCCCACCAGGGTCATCCTGGAGGCTGCCACCTGGACATCTGTTCACACTTTTACCAAGCATTACCACCTGCCTCTCTTCTCCAAATGCCGGGCAGGGTTTGCCTCTGCAGTCTTGCAGGGCATCCAAGCCAGCCCCTTGTTTCCTTGCCTGCCTCCACCCATTTCCTCAGCTTTGGGAATCAACCCAAATGTGATGACTGCAACAGTGAAACATGAAGAGCATAGTACAGTTGTGTACACTTACCATAAATGTAGATGTTCGAGTGTGTTCACTGTTGCAGTCCTGGTTTTCCTCCCCCCATCCCTTTTTCTTCTCTTTCTCCTTTTATTACCATTCTTATTGTTCTCTTTTCCTTACAAGGGACATATTGGTATTTATTTCCACTGGTGGGGTTCTTCCACCAGATCCTGGCCTCCTACTTGGGGGCTCCTGACAGGTTACGGCAAGAAAAACTGATGTAATGGCATCGGCTGCATTACTTTATACTACTGACGACCTGACGTCAGTCCTCAAGCGACAGCAACCAATGCAGAAATATTAAGTTTCTGGTATTCGGGCTGGCTGAGGGCTACCCTGGCAGGGATAACCCAAATGTGATGACTGCAACAGTGAGTACACTCAAACATGTAGGTACCATAAACTGTGGGCCATAAATGTGACTTCCGCATGCACAGACCTCAGAACTTCTCTGCTGCCATTCAAATGTCAGCTCGCTCTTTCGACTCTGAGCCAAAGACGTCTAAAATATAAGTACCCCGTTGGGGAACATTTATTTTTTCTAGTTCTGGTTGCTGTTTTGCTGAATTGTTAGCTGATTCCATACATGTCATCTAGGAAGGGAAAATGTAAGTGCGGACTTCAAATCCGACATCCACAACCTCTGCCTCTTTTGCTTAGGGCTTTCCCACGACTACAAATCCTGCTCTATTTGCCAGTCATTTATTCTGAAGAACTTATGCAGCCATCTAGCAGCCCTTAATCTTTTCATTGAGAACCAGTACCTTAAGAGAATAGCCTTGGGTATGGAAGAGATGCCCAGTGTATCAGCTGAACCACCTATGAAAAAGGTCAAAGTTTTAAGACCTGAAAAAGCACTTGCTCCTGTGGATTTGGATGTCCTGCCAGCCTCCGATCTAGGGGCTGAGGAACTTCTGATGGCTTTGCCGACTACAGGGTGTTTGGATACTGCTCTAGTTTCTCTGACCACCACATCCATGGAGGTTATATCGACATCTGTTACCAATGTTGGGGGGAACCCGGTTCCCCCGAATGCTGTTTGCCAGCTTCCATTACAGAGGAGACTTCCTCAATTCCTACTGTGACCTTTTTTCCTAGGCCTACGCCTTCTCAGACCGGACCTAGGACTTTATCACTCAAAAAGAAGCAAAAAACTAAACACTTGTCTGCTTTCTCTGAGGGTATCCCAGATTGGCAAGCATTTTCCCATTCTCTCTTCTACGCTTTCGTGGCCCTTAGTCCTTCTACTTCACAGGCCTCATCAGTTCTGCCATCTTCTGATGAGTCCCTTTCTTATACTTCACAATTGGCATCTCCCTTAGGATACTGCTCACCAGAAGATGATTGCCTAGAAGGTGACTCCCCACCAGATGACATTGCATTTGGGAAACAATTACCAAAATGAGGGAGTATTTCAAGTGGGATTCCACTTTCTAATGACAGAGGTTCAAAAAAGATTTTATGAGCTTTTCAGATGGAATCCCCTTCTCCCTCAGCCATCCCTCCAGTCTTCAATCAATACTTGGATGCCTTTGCCTCATCCTCATCCTCATCCTCTAAAGCTCCTGATTCTCAGCCACCTGCACCAAAGAGACCAAACAGGTTCTATAAAGTGTCTGACAGCTGTAAATTTCTCATTAAGCCCCCCCCCCCCCCCTTGGCAGACCCTGCTGTAGTTGCTGTCACGCTGGATAAGCAGTCCACAGATTCCCTCTTCTTTTTTGCTTCCATCCGATAAAGTTAGCAAAATGATGGACAGGTTAGGGAAGAACATTTATACATCTTCAACCCTGGCCTTCAGAGCCTTCAACTACCAAACTCATATGATAAAATATGTGCTGGTTCTAGTATCCCAGGCCTTACACCAACTCAGTTTTGTTCCCGATTCCTCCAGTAAAGCACAGGTTGCCTCTCCTCTCACTGGCTGCACAGGTTACTAAACAGTCCATAAAATGCAGCTATGATTATGTAGAGTCATCTAGAACAGCTACCCCTGCTTCTGTCCTTCTGAGGTACTCCTGGCTTAGGTTTCAACCTCTGCCTGATGATTTTAAAATTAAGATCATGGATGTTCCACTTGATAACAGTTTTCTTTTTGGTAAACAGTCAGCAGAGCATTTTAAGACCCTGCAAGAGAAAAGCAGAGAGTTACAGGACCTCAAGCATCTCTTTGTATCATCAGTGCCAAAGTTTCACAGAAACTAATCTGCCAAACCCAGATTTGTCAGGAAGGCCTTCGCACCACCCTCTTCAAAACAAAGAAAAAGTGCCAGGAAGTCATACTCTGCCAGGCTACCATCTCCCAATCTACTCCTAGACAGCCCTTTTCAGACAGGCCTAACGGTGCATGACTTTCAGACCCCTACCAACAAACTTCCCCTTTCTGCCCGCCTCTCTCTCATTGTCTTATCCTGTGGCAACACATCACCTCAAACAACTGAGTCTTGTCAATAGTGGAAAAAGGATATTTCATGTCATGGAAAGAAAAACCCATCCCAAAAGGAATCCCACACCCTCCAAAGAACCAAATTCACCTCGGACCACAGGTCATTCAAGATCTGGTCCATCGGGGCAGAATTCAAAAAGTCCCACCTGGACAGGAAGGCCTAGGGTTTTATTCAAGAATCTTCTTAGTCCCAAGAAAGGATGGACCATGGAGACCCATCCTGGACCTGTGCCTCCTAAACCTTTTTCTTCATGTTCCCAGCTTTTGTATGCCCTCCCTTCAAACTCTTTTTCCACTGTTGATCCTCATTTCTTATCTGGCCACTTTAGACCTGAAGGACGCATATCTTCACATCCCTAGCCGCCACCCATCTTACCTCAAATACCAACATTTTGATGTGTAATTCTTACATTATCAGTTTACTGCATTGCCTTTTGGTTTGTCCACAGCACCAAGGGTGTTCATAAAATGCCTAGCTCCAGTGGTAGCCTTTTGCAGAATAAAAGGCATTCAGAGAGCTACCCTTACCTAGATGATCTCTTTATCCAGGTAGGTCACCCAGATACCCTCTAAAAGCATTTATTGTTAACCATTTCCCTCCTAGAAGCCTTCACCATCCACAAGCTCAAGTCCTCCCTGACCCATTCACAAGATCAGGTGCTCCTGGGGTGCAGAATAAGGACAGATCTGATGAATGCCTTCCTCCCCCCAGAAAAGGTCACATCTTTAACCTCATACTTCAAGGACCTACTCCTAGCCAGTTGCATTTCAGCCAGGGAGTTTCATCTCCTCTTGGGGTTGTTGGTAGCCACACTTCCAATGCTGCCCCTAGCCAGGCTACAGATGAGAAAATTTCAATGTTACCTGAAGAATGTTTGGTCCCAACATGCCCCCCTCCCCCCATTAGAATTTAAGATTCCCTTCCTTCCATGTCTCAAGAAAGAGATTTATTGGTGGCTCAAGCAAGATCATCTGAGCCTAGGATTACCTCTACAACCCCTCCCTGCGGATCAACTGATGCACCCAAATGCATCATACTTGGGGTGGGGAGCAACTGTGAATGGTCTGAAGGTTCAGGGACAATGGGACTACCATCAAAGGAAAAAGCACATAAATGTCAGAGAAATGACTGCCCTTATCCTAGCCCTAAAGACATTCCTCCCCTTCATACAACCAGGACCTCTAAACATCTTCACAGACAACACCAAAGTCCTGTGGTACATCAACAAACAAGGGGGAACAAAGTCCTACTTACTTTGCAGGCTGGCTGTCCAAGCTTGGGAAATGGCCACCCTCTCCACGGTAATGCTGCTGGCAGTTTACATTCCATCAGAAAACAATGTTCAGGCAGATGGTGTCAGCAGGTCAATATCTCGGAACCATGAATGGATATTGCACAAGGATATCAGGCCACAGAGTAAACCCATTCCCCCTCTTTGGGACTTGAACTACATTCTAGAAAAACTCACCACTGCACCTTTTGAGCTAGCAGTGTTGGCCTCCCTGAAGATATACACTTGGACAACAGTGCTTCTAGTAGCCTTGACTTTGGCTGGGAGGGTTTCAGAGCTACAGGCACTCATGGCTATCCTACCATACCTGATATTTCATAAGGATATGGTCTCTCTTCGCACAAACCATCCTTCATGCCTAAAGTGGTCAGTGCACTTTCACTTTACCAGTCCACCCTCCTGCCCACCTTCTTTCCTTTTCCACAGAATGACAGTGAGAGAGTACTCCATTCGCTTGATGTTCACAGGCAACTTAGATTTTACCTGGTCAAGGTTAAGAACATCAGAAAATAAATCTAAGCAGTTGTTTGTTTCCTTTCACCCCAAGGCTCTGGGGAACGCTGTCTCCAAACAAACAATTTATTCCTGGATTTCCAACACTATTACCTTCTGCTACTCTTTCCATGCAAACACCTTCCCTTTACTGTCAGGGCCCACTTTACTAGGGCTGCGCCCTTCTCAGGGGCTTTTACAATGGCTTAAATACTGCCACTATTCTAGAGGCAGCCACATGGTCTTCAGTCCACACTTTCATTAAAGATTACACACTGGACTGCATCGCCAAGGCTAGGGCAGGCTTTGCAAAAGCCATCCTTCATGGTTTGATATAAGGTTCTTCTACTTCCACCACCCATAACATATACTGTCCTTTGGCACTCTCATGTTTAGACTATTATAACATGGGAATAGAAGGACATAGAATAGTTGTGTAAAATCTTACCATAACCATAGATGTCCTTCTCTTCCATGTTGCAGTATTCCTATCCCTCCCTCCTACCCCCACTAAGACATCTACCTCTTCTTTTCCTTTATATTCAGTTAACTTTCCATCTCTGGATGACATCTTGATCAGCTTCCCTTAGACTACTGTCCGACTGGGACATTCATTTCTGAGGTCTGTGCATCCGGACGTCACATTTATGGCCCATGGTTTATGGTACCTGCATGTGATATCTCATGCACCATACAGCAGCCAGGCTAAGCTTTTGTATATGGGCCGGACTTTTGGGGCGCCTCAGGCAGAGGATCCCTTATGTTTAGAATACTGCATCATGGAAGAGATGGACTTCTATGCTTGTGGTAAGATTTTACAGAACTATTTTCTGTCTGCCTTATCTTTTGGTCTACCCATTGCTCTTAGGCTGTTCACAAAGTGTCTAGCTCCTGTTATAGCTCAGTACATCCACAAAGTATCCACATTTCTCTATATTTAGACAATTTGCTAATCAAGGTGTCAGAATCTCTCACCTGATTAAAACGTCACTCCTTACAAGCTCTCCTCACTCTAGAAAATGCTAATGTCTGTGAAGCTAATGTTACATGGTTTAAAACTGTGGCGAGCAGATCAGTAGTACAAGGCTATAATGCCTTCCACAAATTTAGACCAGCTGCTACTCAGACAGCGACTAAAAGTAGAGGTGGTATGATTTATTCAAAAAATAAATGTACCTCAAAGTTGCTCAAACAGGACGATACACTTGAGTTTCTCCTCACTCAAATCACCATAAGCAAAATCCCATACCACTTCTTTGCAAGCTGTAATGCCTCCTCTATGACCTAGAAAACCCATAACATGTATTTAAACTTATAGGAAACATTCCCCATCCAACCCAATACTATATTCATGGGTGTCTTTAATTACTCCACTATTAAGTTTAAATTATATACAGTACTTACCATGCAGACACACAGATTCCTGGATTTTGTAAACACAAACTCCCTGTACCAGATTGTTAATACACCGACCAGGGGAGAAAACATATTGGATCTGGTCCTCACTAATATGGGAGAGTGATACACACCCTAGTCTAATGCCTTCTCTGGTAAGGTCAGACCACAAAATGGTCTCCTTTGAAGTAAAAATAAAATCTGGAGCACCGTATAACCAGGAATGTTCAGGAACAGCTCTAAAGCTACCTTCCTACTATTAAGTGATAATCTGGCAAAATTTCAAGCCCCTGTAAATCCTGAGAACACTGCTGCCTATATGGAATGCTTTACAGAAACCCAACACAACCATGTTAATAGCTGCTAAGCAACAGCTTTTACCCACCAGGAAGAAGTACAGAACTAACTTAAAAAAGCAAGCCACCCTGGTAGAATCACAACATCAGTAGGCTGTATAACAGAAGGAAAAAAATCATGGCAAAAATTAGTTGGTGTAGCACCCAGCAAGATAAATCAAACTAAACAAACAACTCATTGGACAAATAATCTGCCAAAGAAAATTTTGAGGTAAATTTGGCCTCCCATTCCAAGGACAAACACAGGGCATTATTTAGCTATGTCTGGAACCACAAAGGCAGTACACAATTGTGTGCAGAGCTCATTGCTAATGGAGCCAGCCGTATTGTGCCAGAAGGTATAGCAAACCTTCTGGCAGACAAATTTTTAACTCTAACTTTACCCTCTCTTCTCCTCAGGAAACACTGTGAAATATAACTCTCCCTAATATCAATAGGGAACAGGTCCTCAGTAATCGAAGGCCAAAGAACACTTTATGAATGACCCCAGACAACATCCCAGGATGCATTCTAAACAGTATGAAACATGACCCATTAGTCAGTCTGGAATTATTTAACCATAGCCTCCAAACAAGATTTGTGACTCACGAATGGAGAGCTGCATCAGTCATCCCTCTGCAGAAAAGCTGGGCCATCTACAGACCCTGGAAACTACAGGCCCATAAGTCTCGCTAGTCTCTTATGTAAAGTCATGGAAAGAATTATCATGGAAATTATCAATAATGACATAGGAAACCTCCAGTCATTGGACCCTACCCATTTTGCTTTTGTCAAGGACAGGTCATACCTACTCAACCTCTTGGACTTTTTTGAAACTGTCATCAAAGCAATGGATGAAGGCAAAATAGTTCACACTGCCAATTTTGACCTGGTCAAGGCATTTTACACAATATCCCAGGAGGTTAGGTATAAATCCTTATGTCACCTGATGGATAGCCAGCTTGGTCAAAGACAGGACCCAGGAAGTTAGAATTGGGGAGTCCACCATTATGAAGATGCTAGTTGAAAGCGGAGTCCCTCAGGGATTGGTCATGGCACTGCTCCCTTTTGGCATTTACTTCTCTGAAGTCAAGGGCCTTTGTTTGACTAAATTTGCATGATTGCAAATTAAGAGCAGTTGTAGAATACCCCACTGACACTAATGTACTCCACGAAGGGCTGATACAGACATTCAGCTTGTGTCAGAGTTATAAACTAAAAATTTGATGATGTTAATCTTTATTCATTCCTTACTGATGGGTTATCGGTTCCATCTTCCGAACCGAGCCAGCCAAATATCAAGTTCACATCAGCCAAAACTCTTGAGCTAAGGTCCTACCCAGAATGCTCTGCTCCCTATTACCTTGGATCTCATTTGCCGCATTGCTGTACAACTGTGTCAAGCCACTCTCTTAGCTAAGTTAATTTTTTGAATGTTTTATAGATCGTTTCTACTTTAAAGTTTTTTAAACAGTTTCTGCTAATATTCTCCTATCCTATCATATACTTAAGACTCTCTCCCTTTAATATATTTCTCTTTATTACCTTTTTTCTTACCTTTGAGGTAATTCTTCATTACCATCGTTGGTAATCCTTCTTCCTTCTCTCCTCTTACCCTTTTGGGTACCATTTCCTTTTCTTTTTGGTACTGTTCTTCTCCACATCATCATTTCAAATAAGATAAGGAACATTGGTTTTAAGCAGTGTAAGGATTGCGGCTGGAAGTTATAGCTTTCCAATTGCCATGACTTATGTGTCTATTGTCTGAATGTCTCCCACCTTACTGTTGATCCCCTGTGTGGGATTTGTAAAAGGTTTTTGACCAGGACTCTTAATGAGAGAAAGGACAACAAATTAATCTTGAAAGATCTTCTCAAATCCCCTTTCTGTGAGGTTATTTCCTGGGATGGAGGGCTCATCCCCTCCTGCTATACCCCGAAAGAGGCATTCTTCCTCTTCCTTATCGAGGTCGCTCCCTTCTTCTCCCCCTGGAAATCATAGGGAGTCTACTCATAAGAAGGTGAAATTGATTACTACATCGGTGCTGCCACCTGTGACCCTGTCGGCTCCAGGCTCGGCACTGCCCCAAATGATTCTGGCTCCAGCCATGTCTTCCTTATCAACACTGGCACCAGAGTTCCCACTGCAGACAATTATGGCTCCAACAGTTTCATCACAGCCCTTACCAGCACCATCCATGCAGGTACAGTCCCCTTCAGCACTGTTGGTACAATCCCCTTCGGCACGAAGTGTGACATTACTGTCCTCCACAGTGCAGACACTTTCAGCACCGACATGCTCTTTGGTACAGTCCTTTTCAACACTGTCCTTGTTACTGGTGCAGACACTTTCTTCGACATTGTACCTATCAGTGAAGACATTTGCTTTTACGGTGCAGACACCTTCAACTTCTGTGGTGCTGACGTCTATGGTGCTGACATCGTCGGCGCAGATTACTTCCACACCATTTTCTTCGGTGCAGACGTCTTCGGTTCCAGGCTCTGCACCTCTCGAATTAGCAAGTACCAAGTACTCACCTTCCTGGGATCCATACGTTGGTAGCCAATATAGTCCCTTTCTAGAAAGGCCAGAATCGCTATCAAGTCTCTGTGTGAAGACGACCAGGAGCCTCTATGATCAAGATGTGTTGCGGCTTGTTGACCAGTTGCTTGTGGCCAGAGGTCTCTCTCACCCATCAAAGTCCACGATGTTCATTGTGTTTCACTGTTGCAGTCATTACAATTGGGTTATCCTGCTGGCAAGCTACCCGCAGTTGGCCTGAATTCCAAAGTCTAGGTCCAGCGTCGATTGCTGTCGCCTCCTCCCTGACGTCAGTGCACCAGGGTATAAAAGATGCAGCCAACGCCATTTTCTTCAGTCTTTCTTGCTGCACGGTGCCCGAAGAAAAAAGCAGTTCGCAAGTGCCAGTCGGCCGACTCCTGAGATTTTCAAATTCAAATTTCAGATCCGAAGTCTTCATTAAAGTTAAGTACCCCGTTGGGGAAACTTTTTTCTTGCTCCAGACTGATGTCAGAAAAAGTTAATAATTGTATTTCTTGTGGGAAGCAAGTACCTCACAAGGATTTTCATTCTTACTATATTCCTTACCTAGGCCCTGACCACGACATTTCTAGTTGTCAGTTTTGTGCTAGATTTAACCAACGCACTATTAAGCATCGGTACGATTTTGCATTTCATTATTTTGGCAGAAGATTTAACTATATAATGCCATCGGAGCAACCGACTACTGGAGTTTATAAAAAGCGTAAAGAAAAGGACAGGCACCCAAGGTCCAAAACCGACGACGAGGCTTCCGCTAGGCCTGTCGCCGGTTCTCAGTGAGGTGCTTTTGCAGCCCCTGATGCCTACTACCTTAGAGCCACAGGCCGCTGCCGACTCCCAAGTGGGGCCGACTAGGCCACTGGAAACTCAAGGTATTGGACACTCGGAAACTATTCCCTCAGATGGGTCCGGAGCCGCTGAGCAGGCATCGGATTCTGAGGGTGTTTTCAGGCCTGCACAGTTATATGTAAAACCAACTTCAGCTTCAAAGGCAAAGTCTAAAGCAGCTCTAAAGACAAAGAAACAAGTACAGCATTCTCCTGGGCAGGCCTCCATGCCTAAAAAACAGATGCTTAAAATGGCCGAAAACCTAATTGCTTTGATCAGGGGTTCCCATCCCCCTCCTGATAAGAGGCCTAGGCAAGAGATAGAAGATGCATCTTCAGATCAGGTTTCCATTTCCTCTGATTCCTCTTCTGACCAGGAGTATTTTCTTCCTCCCTACGAGGATTCTGATGCTGAAGATTCTATTCCTTCAGCCTCTCCTCCTGAGGATTATCCTTTTGGGGAAACCCTGCATACTATGAGGGAGCATTTCCACTGGGAGAGCCAAGATTACTCAGAATCCAAGAAAAGGCTCAGAGACTTCCTTTTATTACCTCAGCACAGGCCCCTTGCTATTCCTCCTGTTTTAGACATTGTAGATGATGTATTTTCAGAGTCCGGACTGTCTCCTGACTCTTTCCCACCAGCTCCTGTTAAGCCAGACAGATACTACAGGGTTTCTGATTCACATAAATGTCTTTATAAAAACCCTGCTGCAGACCCAGAAGCAATCTGTCAGGGTCCCAAAGGGGTCAAGTTATCTACTGCAAAAAACCCTATACCCTCTGATAGGGATTCAAGGGCCCTGGACAGATGGGGGAAAACGATTTATAGTTCTGCTACCTTGGCTGTAAGAGCTTTAAACTGTCAGTTTCATATGCTTAAATATCAGCAATATCTAATGTCACTGCTTAAACAAAAAATGTTGACAAATTCAGAATGCACAGAAAACAAAGAAATGCAGGATTTATTGCATGCAGCTGAACAAGTGGGAAAGCATACTTTGCAATGTGGTTTTGATTCTCTAGAGGCCTCTTGCAGGGCTGCTGTTACAGGTTCTGTCATTAGGAGACATGCTTGATTAAAAGAACAGAATCTGCCCGTTCATGTTAAAGCAAAATTATTAGATGCTCCATTACAACGTGATACCTTGTTTGGTGTTAAAGCAGAAGAGGTTTTGAAGAAAATGGAAGACAAAGCTAAATCTATGCAAACAGTCAAGGATTTCTTACAGGTACAGCCTCCCAGATTTAGCAGGAACGGGCCTGCAAAGAATTGGTCCTTTCCTGTGTCAGGCAGGCCACAAAGAGGTAGATACAGACGCCCCAGAGGCAGATCACAGCCCCAAGGCTCATACAGGCCTAAACAATAGGGTGCTTTAACCTCCAAAAGTGGAGAAGAAAAGTCACAGCCATATAGGAAACAGTCTCAATGACTTTCCCCTGCCAGCACCAAGCACTTATCTTCTGGTAGCTCCTTTGGGGGGGAAACTACCACTTTTTGCTCAAAATTGGCATATGATCACCCAAGACAAATGGGTCTTAAATATCGTATCCCAGGGCTACAGGTTCCATTTCACACCCTGCCAAGGCCAAACGGTATGCCAGACCTGCCACGTAATCAGTGGACATGAGGGCCATTCAGCAAGTACCACAGCAAGAGCAGGGGCAAGGATTTTACTCACGGCTATTTTTGGTGCCCAGAAAGAACAAAACCTGGAGACCAATACTGGACCTGTCTATCCTGAACTTATTCCTGGACATTCCAAAATTCAAATTGTTAACTCTGCAGCAGCTTCTGCCCATGCTGGGCAAGAAGGCTTGGCTTGTGACTTTAGACCTAAAAGAGGCATACCTGCATGTCCCAATCAGACAATCATGCAGAAGATACCTTAGATTTATAGCTGGCTCAATGCATTACCAATTCTCTGCACTGCCCTTTGACTTATCTACTGCGCCCAGGGTCTTCACAAAGTGCCTGGCACCAGTAATTACTTTTTTCAGACAAAGAGGAATTCAGATATATCCTTACTTGGATGACTGCCTTATTCAAGCAGAGAACAAGGACACTCTGCTACAGCCATCTGGCATTTGTAAAAACATTACTAGCAGGCCTAGGGTACACAGTAAACGAAAAGAAATCAAAACACGTACCCTCTCAAGAAATAATATTCCTGGGTGCAAGTTTAAATACAACTGCCCAGATGGCTTATCTCACTCCAGACAAACACAGACAACTGACTACTTATTTCAAAATGTTGGCAACAAAGACCCAGTTATCTGCAAAAAAAATTCTGCAGGCTTTGGGCTTCATGGCATCCTGCATTCTGCTAATTCCATATGCAAGACTGCATATGAGGAAACTTCAATGGTATCTAAAAAGTGTTTGGACTCAACATTGCCACAGCCTGGAAACAATAATTAATAATTACCCTCATTCCCTGCCTGCAACAGGAGTTTCGATGGTGGGCAAAAGCCTGTCACCACAACACGGGACAGCCATTCACCTTACCCACAGCCAGGCAGACATTGACAACAGATGCATCAGATTATGCCTGGGGGGCCCATATGGCAGGAAGATGTATTCATGGCACATGGTCCGCAAGTCAAATGCATCTACATATCAATCAAAAAGAGATGTTAGCAGTTCAAAATGCCCTGACAGCCTTCAAAGATCTACTTCATCCAGGACAACTACTGATAAAGACGGACAATACCACAGTCATGTGGTACATAAACAAGCAAGGGGGCACACATTCCTACCCCCTCTGCAGACTAGCCATGAACTTGTGGGACACAGCATTGACTTACCAAGTACATCTGCAAGCGCAATTCCTGCCAGGAAGGATAAATACTCTGGCAGATGAACTAAGCAGAAACCTAATGGATCCCCATGAGTGGAAATTGGATCCACAAGTCTTCAGCATGATAACAAGGAACTGGGGATGCCCGGACATAGATCTATTTGCCTCGACTCACAATTGCCAACTATAAAGATTCTGCACAAGGACTTATCACAAGCAAGCATGGAAAGTGGATGTTTTATCTTTCAGCTGGAAAAACCTAACAGTATATGCCTTTCCTCCTCTGCCTCTCCTCCCCAAGGTACTCCTCAAGGTCAGACAAGAGAAGCCAAAAATTATTCTGATTGCCCCAGACTGGCACCGCCAGCACTGGTACCCAATCCTAAAGAGCTTGTCCCAATGCCCATCTTGGACACTTCCTCATATTCCTCACTTATTGACTCAACAAGACAGTCAGATACTGCACAGCCAACTCAGGACCCTAAACCTGGCAGCATGGCGGATAATGTAGCCATTCAAGACACACCTCTTTCTAAAGCAGTTATGGATGTTACTTTGGAGGCCAGGAAGCCTAGCACCAGAAAATCACAAGGTATTGACACGATTGTTCCAAATATTCATCAGATTTTGCAATACTTAACTGAGATGCTGGATAAATGCCTTTCCTTTTCATCCATTAAAATTCATGCCTCTGCCATTTCAGCTCATTACAATACAGAACTACCTATTTTTTCTCATCCATTACTAAGGCAGTACCTCAGAGGGGCTAAAAACATAAGACCCCCCAAGGAAAGTACCAATACCTACATGGGACCTCAACTATGTCTTGGGAAAACTTACACTGCCTCCCTTTGAGCCAGCCTCTGCAGCTGATATAAAATTCTTATCCTGGAAAACAGCTCTGCTCCTAGCAATAACCTCTGCTAGACGAGCCTCAGAGTTACAGGCACTCATAGCTGTGGAACCTTTTTATCATTTTCCATCCTGACAGGGTTTCTCTGAGGACAAACCCTACATTTATGCCTAAGTTAGTGACCAGTGTGGCCCTTAACCAAACAATTCACTTGCCAACCTTTTACCCAAACCCACAGAATAAGGGTGAGAGACTTCTGCATTCTTTGGACATTCACAGACAGCTATGCTTCTACTTGGACAGAACCAAAGCTTTCAGAAAGACTGAACAACTTCTAGTAGCATATGCTGCAGGATCACAAGGAAAGCCGATCTCAAAGCAGACTATTTCAAAGTGGATAGGCCACTGCATTCATTTCTGTTATTCACAGCATGGCAAATCAGTGCCTAAGGGCATTAGGCCACATTCCAGCAGAGCAGCAGCCACTTCAGCAACCTTCCTCAGAGGAGTACCAACCAAAGACATCTTAGAGGCTGCAACTTGGAGTTCAGTGCATACTTTTACAAAGCACTATCCTTTGCCTCTCTATTCTAACTCCAGGGCAGGCTTTGCCACTGGAGTTCTGCAGGGCCTGATGGCCTCTCCTAATCCTATTTAGCACCAGCCTCCCAACCTTAGCTTTGGGATTCAACCCAATTGTAATGACTGCAACAGTGAAACACGATGAACATAGTACAGTTGTGTACCTACCCTTTTCCTTGCTGTGACTTATCTGTACTTCTCTATTCTTTACAACCTATGTGGTGTATTTGCTTGTAGATGAAGGAAAAGTTGTTTTTTGGTTATGCATGCTTTTTGGCATTAGTGACCCTACCATTTTAGGGGCACCTGACATCTGGGACAAGGAAATCTAAAGAAAATGGCGTCGGCTGCATCTTTTATACCCCTGGCGCACTGACGTCAGGGAGGAGGCAACAGCAACCGACGCCGGACCTAGACTTTGGAATTCAGGCCGACTGCGGGTAGCCTGTCAGCAGGATAACCCAATTATAATGACTGCAACAGTGAATACACTCGAACGTCTACATTTATGGTAGGTACACAACTGTACTTTCCCTCCCACAGGTGAATGTATATCTCCCCAAACTCCAATGTACACTCCTCCTTCAACTTCCACCCAAGTATCGAAGCCCATTACTCCAACAGCAGCTTCCCTTCCTCCATCTCCAATAGTGGATCTCACTTTGGAACCAGAGTCATCCTTATGGCCCTCTGTGCACTGGGCATTGGGATCTTCTCAGGCCAGTGGCTGTGCCATGGGGGGAGGGCATTCTTGTTTCCATGCCAATTTTTTTCTATGGCACCCTCCAGGAATCCTCACTCTGTCATGGTTCACAGTCCTCTTGAGACTCCTGGTCTGGGGGTCGGCTTGTCGAGGTGGTGTGTGACCCGGGTTCCAAGGTTCTCGTGCTTTGTTCTGGGCTCCCATTCCTCCTTGGGTGGGCCGGCCTTCCAGGCAATGGATAGGGCGCTTGCCTCCGCTGGCAAACCCCACGTCGGAGTCCTCTTCCCCCCTCTGTGCCGCAACTCTCACAAGCCACAACTGCCGGACACCAGGCACAAGGGCCTCAGGTTTCTCCTCATCAGGAGACCCCCTGCTTTGCAGTCTTCCCCAGAACCCCCCACTGAGGAACTACCCCACAAAGCATCGTGCAAGAGGAAGAACATGGACTCCACTCAGGAGTTGTTGACTGAAGATACGGATTTTGATGATGGGGAAGGGTCCCCACGGTCACCCTCTGATGAGGTGTCCTTTGGTGACATCCTTGAGATCCTTAGACAAAGGGGTGACTGGAAGTCCTCTAATCCTTACTCTGAGGAATCCGTATTCCTGCAGGCCTTTCATGCTCTGCCCCCTACCTCCTGGGTTACCCTGCCGACCAATGAGCTCGTCCAGCGCACATGGGAGGCTCCTGACACCTGGAAGTGATACCACGGAGGCCGGATAAAATATTATTGCCCCCAGCTGAGCACACCCATTGGTCATGAGGTCTTCCAGTAGATGCCATGGTAGTGGCGGCTGCAACTAAGAAGGATTTGGCAGAAGAGAGCCAAACTGTCCATCCTCCCAAAAGGAGTCCCGGGCGATAGACAGACTAGGGAAGCATGTGTTTGCTTCATCGACCTTTGCCATAAGGTCTTTGAACGATTTGGCACACTTTACCAGGCTTCAGAGGGATCTTATCAAACAACTCTCTGAAACCTTGGCAGGAGCTGTTTCTGATGACGTCTGTGACAACGTGGCTTCTCGGATAGCCACCCTAGAGTCCATTTCCAATTCTTCCATCCATCTTACTTCTGAAGCAATGGAAAGAGCAGCTAGAACGGCAGGCGCAGGAATAGTCACCAGACAACATGCCTGGATGTGCCTTTGTGACTTTGCAGACTCCTTTAAGGCTTTCTTCTCCATCAAAGCCATTTCTTTGTTTGGCCCTAAAGTGAAAGATACGGTGGCAAGGTGCAAACAAGATGGCAAGACCCTATCTGCCATTGGTGTCAGACACTCCACTCCTCAACGATTGTACTCCAGAAGTCAGAGGAGTGGGAAGATGTGGCACAGGAAATCACAGGTCTCTTTCCATGATGCACCTGCCGAGTTCTCCCCTAAAGGCAGAGGGGGAAACTCCAATGGAAGATGCCCTTTTTGGGGCAGAGGAGGTCTGTGAAACCAGGATTCCAGAGATTCATTCTCTGACCAACCCTATCAGCACTCCTGAAGCTTTGCCCAACTGCTTACCTCTGGAAGCGGTCGGAGATAATTTTTCCTTGTACCCCGCTGCCTAGAGAAATATAACCACTGACTCTTTGGTACAATGGATAATATCCAGAGGCTATCGCATCCCCTTCATTCTTTGTCCAATCTCATGTAGAGTATTACCCGACGTTCCACCCAGTCAAATAGAAGCAGCACACGAAATCCAAAAGCTGCTACAAAAAAAGAGTCATCCAGATGGTCCCCCCCGACCAGATAGGATCTGCTTTTTACTCAAGGTTCTTTTTAGTTCCAAAAAAGACAGGAGACTGGAGACCAGTTCTGGATTTCAGCACACTGAAAAAATTTGTAAAAACAGAGAAATTCCGGATGGTCACGGTTCAGTCTATCCTTCCTCTCCTGGAAAAAGACAATTGGATGTGCTCTGTAGATCTTCAGGATGCATATTACCACATAAATATGGACAAACACTCAAGAAGATACCTCCGCTTCCGCATAGGAGCCAGTCACTACCAATTTCGAGCTCTGCCCTTCGGTCTCTCTGCAGCCCCCAGAGTGTTCACCAAATACATGGCAGTGGTTATCACTCACTTGCGACTTCAAGGATTCCAGGCATTTCCATATCTAGACGACTGGCTCCTCATCACCCTCACCAAGCGTCTACTGGAAGAAGCCCTGCACTACACTCTCCTCACAGTACAAAGCCTGGGAATCACTATAAACTGGGAGAAGTCCAACACGACCCCAGCTAAGTCTTTGGAATTCATGGGGGGGGGGTACTGTTGGACACGAGAAATTGCCCAGCATCTCTTCCAGACCACAGGCTTCAAAGAATAAGGCAACAGGTTCAACCACTGCTCTGTCACCACAAATCTCCCGCTCGATCTATACTCCAACTCTTGGGGTCAATGGCAGCTTCGATCACCATTGTTCCTCTAGCCAGATTCCACATGAGGCTCCTTCACTGGTTACTTCTCACTCAGTGGTACCCTCTACAACATCCTTTGTCCTATCAGTTAAGTGTAACTCAGAGATGCAAGCAAGATTTACTCTGGTGGACATCTCGAAATACCTAACAATGGTCTCACCCCTTCAGCCCCCATCAACCAAAAGCCACGGTGAGCACGGACGTCTCCCTGATGGGGTGGGGGGCTATAGGATGCGTAAAGTTATGAATTCCCTCATCCCATTTATAGCTCTATTCTTACTTATCTCTTACTTATTATCAAGGTATGAAAACCAAACACTGCTAGGGATTCTCCTCCCCAAGGGTCACACTTGTAGTCACATAAATCCTCCCCCTAATTTGAACTCCCCTTTTCATTACCCCACTACAATTCTAGGGTCTAAAAGCTTATATCTCACCCAACGCTACCCCAAAGTAACCATAATAAAACATGGTCTAAAGATATTATGCAAACTCCTAAAACTCTTAGACCATCTGAAAAAATGCCTTACTATAGTTGGTGACATTCACCCCAACCCAGGCCCTACCACTAATCTTGACTCAGCCTCTGTCTTCCCACATTCAGCCCAAAGATCTTCTAGCTCCCTCCTCATCTTCCATCTAAATCTCAGGAGCATAAATAACAAAGTTCATAATTTACATGCCTTGTTAGCCACACATCTCCCTGACATTGTGTCTAACTGAAACGTGGCTCAAACCAACCACAAGGGATGAAGAGATTCTCCCACCAGCGTATAATATTTTAGGGGTCGATCGGATAAAAAAAAGGGGTGGTGGAATAGCTGTAATGTTTAGGAGCACACTGAACATCATTATGAATCCTTCACAACTTCCCAAGGTCTCTAATATTGAATTAATAGCCCTAAAGATATGTCTAAACATCCAAAAAAGTATCAATCTTATTATAGTTTACATTCCACCTGGGAAGAACTTAGAAACCTTAGAGCTAACCCTAAGTTGGTTAGCCATGAATTACCCTCAAGAAACCATTGTACTAGGGGACTTTAACATTGACTGGTCCCAATGCTCTGCTCAGACGAATCCTCTGCCCATTAACCTACATGGTTTCTCCCAAAATATCATCTCTCCAACTAGAGTTGGAAATGCTCAACAAAAAGAGAGCACCATTGACTGGATTAAAGACGCTCAAAACTATAATACTGGGACCCTCCCCAATGACCTCAGCGACCACCTCATCACTTTCATAATTAAACATAAACTTACCTGTACAGACCTTCCCATATATAGACTTGTTAGAAACAAGAAGAAATTTGTCCCTGCACAATTCCTAGCAGAACTTAAATCCTGTAACTGGTCCATACTAAAAACTCTACCCCTAGATGAGAGTGTGACATACTTTAATGACACATTCCTAAAAATACTGGACACTCATGCACCTAACCGACTAATCAGACCTAAAGTACGGATAGCACCTTGGCTATCTAGAGAAACCAAATCAAAAATCAAACTTAGAGATCAGGCCTGGGACAAATGTCGAGCTACTAAAGGACCTCTAGATCGCATTAAATTTCAGCAGTTCTGAAACGCAATGAAAACAGACACCACCCGGGATAAAAAGAACTACTTCTGTCACCTCCAAGATAAACACCAGAACAATCCTAAGAAGTTCTGGGCAGGTTTCAATAGTCTCCTCCACTCTGGGAAATCAACTACCCCTACCCCTGAGAAACTTATTGGTAAAAACCCTGAAGATGTTGCCAATACCTTTAACTCCTTCTTTACCGAGACCATCCAGTCCCTAGCCAGTCAGCTAACCTCTTCCTCTTCCTCATCATTTATTGCTACGAGCAAATCTTTACCCTCCTTTAACTTACAACCAATATCTACCTCCTACATTAGAACCTTATTGAAGAAACTGAAACCAACCACCCTATCGGCTGATTGTCTCCCAGCGGAATACCTGCAAATAGCGTCAGACGTCATAGCCCATCCCATCTCAATCTTGATAAACCGAACTATAACTGAGGCCACCATCCCCTCCATTTGGAAAATATCATAGGTCATTCCACTTCATAAAGGTGGCTCCTCCACGGAAACATCCAACTATAGACCTATAGCAATATTGTCTCCATTAGCTAAAATCATGGAAAGATGTGTCCACAAGCAACTCTTACACCATCTCACCCTAAACAATCTTTTGTCCAAAGCGCAACATGGCTTTCGACCCAATCATAGTACAACTACTGCCCTCCTTTCCTTTGTTGACTCAGTCAATGGTAACCGTAACAATAAAAAAATCTCCTCTGCTCTCTTTCTTGATTTGTCAAAAGCCTTCGACATGGTCAATCACCAGCTATTGCTCCACACCCTTGAATCCCTACACCTCGATAACCCAGCCCTTAGATGGTTCAAGGCTTACCTTTCTGGTAGACAACAAGCTGTCCAGTGGCAAAACAAGCTATCTTAACTGCTACCCAACACCATAGGAGTTCCCCAGGGCTCCATACTTGGCCCCCTTCTTTTCTCCGTATTCATAAATGATCTCCACTCAGTCATCCCCAAGGCCACCTGCATCCAATATGCAGATGACTCTACCCTGATCTGCTCTGATGCTTCTCTCCATGATCTCCAAACAGCCACCCAACGCTGCTTTTCTATGGTAGAAAAATGGCTCTCCAAACGGAAACTAATCTTAAACCCAGCTAAAACTAAGCTACTAATATTCTTCCCCACCTTAGCTGCCCCGTTAGAGCAACACCCTCCACATTCTAACAATATGGCCTTTTACGTTCAATCCATTAATGGTACCATCATTGAGCCTGTCACTAATACCAAACTACTTGGTGTCACTATTGACCACAAGCTTAAATTTGACATGCATATTAGTCAAACCATAAAGACAGTAAATAAGAAACTAGGTTCCATGTACAGAATTAAGAACTATCTAACCCCTAACACCAAACTAACCATTGCTCGTACGCATCTCCTCTCCGCCCTATTATATGCCTCTCCTATACTTTCATTCCTCAATAAAAGTGAGGTTAACAAACTCTCTGTTGCCTATAAACACATTGCTAAATTTGTAACAGGTGAACCTTATCGCACTCACCACTGCCTTAACCTAAGGAAACTTGACTGGTTAGAACTCCCCAATCTTCTCAAACTTCACCAACTCACTGAAGCATTTAAAATAATTAAGACACCAGACAAAACCCCCTCACTGAGTAAAATTCTGACTCCCTACTCTAATCTTACCTGCCTGCGATCTGCAAATAGCGTTCTGGTACAAACTACTAGATCTAATAACTCTGGTGGCGATGCTCTTTATGCCAATTCCATAGGAAAGATCTGGAATGCCCTTCCTAATAACCTAAGACTTATTACCTCGCTTAGCCAATTCAAAAACAATCTTAAAGAGTTTTTTAAGTCACATTGGCTATGCATGTGCTAATCCAGACTAATCCTAAAAGTCCCCTACGCCCTACAGTCTCCTGACTAAGGGCTTCTCTCTCTTCTCTTAGTGCAAGCTATTCACAATTGGAGCTGCTCAGTTCCACCAAATCCTTCATCTATGCTCTTTCACAGGATTCAGACTCCTCTTGGTCTGCCTGCCCCAAAAAGGCCTAGGGTATTACTGTGGAATGTAGTTACTTCTTAGGTTATAATCGTTACCTCTATATCACTAAATATTTCAACTGTATCGATTCTCACATATCTTCTCTTGTGATTATTCTGTATGTATACCTATGTTTTTATGGAGGTGTTCTCTGCTTGACCTTGATTGAAAATGTTATTGTATTTCCAAATTTATATGTATGTAAATTTATGTTTAATGTGGAGCTTTTCTCCCCGGGTCTCCGCTGAAAATGGATATTATCCAGTCGGACTAACCCGGTCAACAAATGTAAAATAAAATAAAAAATAAAAATGTCAGGGAAACTCGGTCCAAGGCACCAGAGGCCCTTTTGCATATCGGTGTCGTGGAACTGAGGGCGGTGCTACTAGCATTGCAAGCATTTAATTGTGATCCAATCAGATAACATGTCAGTGGTCTGGTACATCAACAAGCAAGGGGGCACCAGATCTTACCCATTATGCCGAGAGGCCTTGAGAATATGGCAGTAGGAGATAGCTTCCAACTGTTTTCTAATTGCACGCACATTCCCGGGAGCTCCAAAGTAATAGTGGACAAATTGAGCAGGTGCATTCTGCAACCTCACGAGTGGTCCCTCAATCCTATGATAGTGGCAAGAATCTTCAACTGCTGGGGCCAGCCTTGCTGCAGCCTAGTCTCCTTCCCAACCAACTACAAGTGCAACAACTATTTTGCCCTTATCCCCCCTCAGGGACAGTCAACGAGAGATGCTCTAGTCCACGCTTGACCCTCGGGTCTACTTTATGCTTATCCTCCTCTTCCCCTCATCTCCCAATTTCTAAAGAAAGCAAGACAGTTGAAGAGCAAAGTGATCCTCATTGCTCCATACTGGCCTCGACAAGTCTGGTTCCCCTTCCTCTGGCCTCACCTGCTAGATCATTCGTGGATCCTGAATCCATCCCCAACATTGATCTCCCATCCGCAGGGTCTGACTCACCCCAATCTAACAACCCTGAAACTGACAGCTTGGTCTCTCTACTTCCAGTGATTGCCAGGCAGGAAAATCTCTCCTCCCCTGTGCGCAATATTCTTATTACATCTCATAAATCGTCCTCCAGACTAATCTATCTCAATAAATGGAAAAGGTTTTCTCTATGGGCAGCGAATAAACAGTTAGACCCCTTGTTAGCCCCAATTTCTGTGTTTTTGGATTACTTATCACATCTTTTCCACTCTGGCATGTCTGCTTCTACTGTTTGTCTGCATTTAGCTGCCATCTCAAATTTCCACATTGGTTTTCAGGATTCTTCGCTTATGTCACATAGCCTCTGTAAAACTTTCTTGAAGGGGGTTATCCACTTAAAACCTCCCTTTAGAGAACTGGTACAATCTTGGGATTTGGCATTGTTTCTGCAAGCTCTAACAGCTCCCCCCCTTTGAACCTGCATGTTCATGTGATGTAATATATCTCTCTTGGAAAACTTTGTTTCTGATTGCAGTCGTATCATCCAGACGCTTGTCAGAACTTTAAGCCTTGTGCATCAAACCTCACTATCTTAGCTTCCATAAGGATAGGGCATCACTGCAAACTAATTCTTCCTTTTTACCAAAACTGGTGTCAGAGCGGTCTATCAACCAATCTATTGATCTCCCAGTGTTCTTTCATAACCACTCTAACAAGGGAGACTGTTGCCTGCACTCCTTGGATGTTCATAAGCAAATACGATTTTATCTGGACAGAACAAAATCTACCCATAAATCAGACCAACTGATTCTGGCCTTTTCTGGACCTAGACAAGGTGATCCTGCCTTAAAAGTTACTTTGGCTTCATGGTTGAGAAATTGTATTACCTTTATCTACAACAAAAAATAACATAACTGTGCCTCACAGAGTGAAAGCACCTTCTACAAGGTCTATGGCAACTTCAGCAGCTTTCCATGCTAAGGCTTCCCTCAATAATATTTGCTCAGCTGCGACTTGGGCCAAACATCATACCTTTATTCTTCATTAAAATTGGACTTGGCCTCCAGAGGTAGAGCTTCTTTTGGCTCCATGGTGCTCAGGAATGTCCTTCCATGAGGGCTACCCAGGGATACAGGTAGCTAGGGACTCTGTCCCATCAGTAAGGAATGAACGAAGATTAACAACATCGGATAAAGAAGTTATGTCTTACCATAACTTTCCATCTGTGCTGTTGAACTTCATTCATTACTTCCCACCCTCCGTCCCCCTCCGGAGGTTCCTGGTTGATCTCATATACTCCTTTATTGTAGGTCTGTTATGACCAGAGGTAGCCTCTACTTTTGTCTTTTAACTTGCAAACTCAATGTGAGGTAACAGGGAGCAGAGCATTCTGGGTAGGACCTTGGCTCAAGAGTTTTGGCTGACACGAGCTTGATATTTGGCCGGCTCGGTTCCGAGGACAGAACTGATAACCCATCAATAATGAATGAACGAAGATCAACAACACAGATGGAACATTATTCTATTTATTTTATTTTATTTTACATTTGTTGACCGGGCTAGTCTGGCTGGATACATGTCCATTTTCAGTAGAGGCCCGAGGAGAAAAGCTCCACTATATACTAGAAGGTAACATAAAAATAGTACAACGGGATGCAAAATTATAAGCATGACAAGAAAATCAGTCCAATGTAGCATAGTAATGGTACTAAAGCAATTTGACAATAACTATAATTAGCAAAACTTAAACGATACTATAATTAGCAAACTTAACAAAGCTATAGCTATAACATAGAGTGATGATTTATGTTTGCAAATTCTTTGCTGTAGTAGGAATAGTACAGCCATAAAAGAAAGAAAGTAGTAAATTACATAAGAGTCTATAAGGTATTTACAGTATTCACAATTGTTATCATCGTTTTGTGCCAGGGCAATAGATTGAGGCAGATTTGCATAGCTGGGAGCAACCTATAAATTTGGGGGGGATAACAGGTTGCAGAGGTAAAGTAGTATCCAAGTGGATAGTAGATAGTTGCAGAAGAGGGGTAGTATTAGTGATAGGGACAAGCATAGAGGTAAATGGAGAGAAATGAGAAGAGGGTTGGATGCTCAGGTCAGTCAGGGTTTGAGCAGGGGCATAGCCAGTGAGACTTAAAATAGTTCCTCAGTTGTTTCTTGAAAAGTTGAGAAGAGCCTAGAGAGGTCAGTTCTATGGGAAGTTTATTCCAGTATGAGCCAATGGCGTTTGTAAACAAGGTGTCACCAGCTTTGTTGTGTGTTTTGAGAGTGGCAACTAGTAGTTTGTTGGCTGAACGAAGGGAAGTAAGATTCCTGTAAGGGGCAACAAGGTTATTTAGTATGGGTGTATTAGAAGGGTAGTGGATGATTTTATAGGTGATAACTAATTGATGTAGGAGAATAAGATTTTGGAGTTCGAGCCAGTCAAGCTTTTTGAGGTTAACACAATGATGGGTGTGAAATGGGGAACCTGTGGCAAACCTGGCAATGCTATGATAGGCCATGGCAAGTTTCTGAAGGTTAGATTTTGAAAGGTTTATAAAGGATGGGGAGGCATACAATGGTGTGGAGATAAGATGAGTTTGGGCTAGAGACACCCCTGTAGATGCTGTTAGAAAGGGCTTAGGTCTATTAAGAGCACCAATCTTTTTATTAACAGCTTTGATGGTTAGGTCGTTGTGGTAATCAAAGTTTAGTTGATTATCTATTGTGACGCCTAGTAGTTTAATGGTGTAATGATAGTGCCATTGTCAGACACAATTGAAAAGGAGAGAGGGGCGGATTTAAGGGTAGGAGAGAAAAGTAATAGTTTGTTTTTTTTGGGATTAAGGAGGAGACAGATATCTTGGAACAATTTTTTTGCTGCTGTAAAGACTTGGGTAGAAGAATGAAGTTCGGCTGGAGAAGCAGCAGAACAGATGAGAGTTGAATCGTCTGCGTATTGAATACATGTGGAAGTGGAAAGAGAGGTAGACAGGTTATTTATAAATATGGAGAAGAGAAGGGGTCCTAAGATGGATCCTTGAGGGACACCGATAGTGACTGGGAGCAGAGAGGAAAGATGGTTGTCCCAGAGGACTGCTTGTTGTCTATCTTTCAAGTAGTAGTCAAACCAGTGCAATGCCAAAGGTTCGAGAGAGAGACATTTCAAAGTGTCTAGCAGAAGGTGATGGTTCACCATATCAAAGGCTTTAGAGAGGTCAAGAAATAAAGCAGAGGAGAAGAGGTTGTTATTGCGATTTTTGTTGATAGTGTCTGAAAAGGAGAGAAGAGCAGTGGAGGTGCTATGGAAAGGTCTAAAACCATGTTGGGAGTCAGAAAGTAGGTTATTATGTAAAAGATGATGTAGAAGTTGTTGGTGTATACAACGTTCCATAAGTTTAGATAGAGGTGATAATACGGCTATAGGATGGAAGTTGGAAAGTTCATTAGTGTTTCCTCCTTTATGCAGAGGAATGATATGGGAGACTTTCCAGAGGGAAGGAATAGTAGATTCAGTTATTGTTCTATTAATTAAGATGGAGAATGGGTGTGCTACTTCAGCTGCTGCAAGCTGCAGATATTCAGCTGGTAGTAGGTCGGTTGAAGGAGTGCATGGTTTAAGTTTTGAGAGTAATTTGTATATATAGGTTGTGGAGACTGTACTAAATGTTAGAGTGGGGGTGTTATTTTGAGGAGAGGTCATTTTGAGGGAAGTGTGGGGAATCATGGTCTTTGCTAGAGAGGTGACTGTTTCGGAGAAGAAGGTGTTGAATGTACTGGTTATTAAGTTGGGTGGAGTCTGCACTAAGTTAGCTGGAGTAGGTGTTTTGGTATTACCTGGATGGAGCAGTTTATTGATTCCTGACCAGAATTTTTTGGGGTTATGATTTTGATTTTGTTGGCGTTGAAGTTAATAATTTTTTTTATCAAGATAGGTAAGTTTTTTTGTAGTGTTTCTAAGGTATTTGAAGTTTTGGTGTTCAGTTGGGTTTTTAGTAGTTCTCCATTTTGTCCATTGTTTATTCCTTAAATGCATCATTTGCTTGGTATCTTTAGAAAGCCATGGGGCAGCTTTGGATCCTGTTCTAATTACGCTAGAGGGGGCGTGATGCTAAAGAATTTGGAGGAATGTGTTGTTAAAATGGGCAACTGCTTCCTCAAGTGGCAGGTGTTTTAGAGTTGACCAGTTATACTGTTTGAGTTCATTGAGGAAGCTAGGAAGGTTAACGTTTTTTTTTTGCTACGTATAATACGATAGTTGGGCGGATTTAAATTGTTGTTTTTTTGTTTGGTGATGTAGGTGGGAAGATGGTCGCTGATATTGTCAGGGAGTATACCAGTTTTATAAGAGAGAGGATTATTGTTGACCAATATCCAGTCCAAGGTGGCTTGTTTATTGGTAGATTTGTGAATTCTAGTGGGGGAGTTTATAGTTTGTTGAAAAGTAAAGAGGTTGAGGTGATGGGTGGGTTTGGGGGATATGCAAGAGTTCCAGGCAATGTTAAAGTCTCCTAGGATTATGGTTTCCTGAGGAAAGCTACTGGAGAGCCAGCTAAGAATGTTTTCCAGTGTATTTAAGTTGTTGCCAGGAGGGATATAGGAACAAATTATATATATGGCTTTGTTTTTATTTAAGTGGAATTTGCTGCAGAGTATTTCAGCATTGGCAGGGGAGGGAGGGAGTCAATAGAGGACACTTGCAGTTGAGATTTATAGAGTAAAGCAACACCACCACCCTTTTTGCTTAGACGATCCCGCCTTAAAATGCTATAACCAGGAGGAGTAATGTCATTGTCTTTGGTGCCTGGTTTAAGCCAGGTTTCAATAAGACAGAGGATGTCAAATGAGTAGAGGTCAATTAAAGCATGGAGTTGTGTTATTTTATTGTTAATGCTCCGAATATTTAGTTGTGCTATATAAAGGGAGTTAGAAGAGAAAGGTGAGTTTGAATTGTTAGTATTTGGTTTTGTGAGGGTGTTAAGGAGGGAATTGTTTGGGCCAGGGTTGGGGTGGATGTCCCCATGTAGCAGTAAGAGTATTTGAGGAAGTGGGAATATGTTTGAGTTTTTGGAGGGTATGATGTAGAACTTTCTAGGTGTGTGAAACCTGTTATGTGGTATTCTGTGATAGAGTGGGGGAAGGTAGGAACATGATGACAGGAGGTTAATGTAGGTTTGATTAGCTAGGGGAAGGAATGAACCTGTGTATTTAGCTAAGCTAGGAGATCTGCTAAGGGTGTAGTATTCATAGGAAGTAAGGGTATAGTATAAAAGAAGGATGTTAAATAGTATGAGTAGATAAAGTAGTTTGAAAGGCAGGGGCATGTTGAGTTTGGTATGCTTGGCAAGGTTAGAAATTAGTAGTATTTGGATGGTGGGGATAGGGGTGTGGTAGTGAGTCAGGAGTGGAGAGTTAGTGAGAACGAGGTAGGAAATTGGATATGGTGTGAGAAAATTGGGGGTGTGGCCGAGCAAGTATAAGGCTAGGGTTACTGGGTGTGGGTGGGAACTGGGGGTAGGGTAGGGGAGCGGAGTGAGCCCGCAGGGCGAACGGAGTGGGAAGAGCCAGAGAGAGGACCAGGGTGCAGAAAAACAATCAGTGAGAAGTGAAAGAAGCACTGGGTACAGGGCAAGGTAGGAGTGGACAAAGAGAAGGGGTACAGAGAGGATGATAGGTAAGTTGGGAGAGATAAAATACAAGTTTAGATGCTCAGAGAGGTAGTACAGTTGGGTGTAGTAGAGAGATAGAAATGGGGTTGAGACCAGGAAGATATCATGAAAAGAACAAAACTCTGGTGGGATAGGTAGGGATAAGAGATTTACTAGGACTAGGGTACCACCTAGTGGTCAAAGTAAAAAATAAAGGAGAGGCAGAGCAGGCAAAGAGCAAATTACTGGGAATGTGGGGAGGTACAGGAGAGAGTTATCCTAGGGACAAAGATGCAGAGGGAGGGTAGGAGAGTGTGACTTAGCTGCTAAAGGAGGGGGGGTGTAGGCTGCTGGTTAACTTGGGGGGGGGAAGTCAAATAGTCTGGAGTTATATAACTTAAAAATTCAAATTAGCAGGACATACTTTCAAAAAAGGACTGTTCAGGGTAGAAAGTTTTGGTGGGAAGGACAAGCAAATCTTATTCAGGACTCTGTTCCTTAAATTGGATTCCACACGGGCCTCTTTAGAGTGGATAAAGGCAGGAACTCAGGTACACAAGGCTGGAGAAATATAAGGAAGAGATAGAATACAAATAAGTAAACACACAGAGGGTGAAGATCAGAGACAGCCAAAACATAGTATCTTAGAAACTGAGTCTAAAGACAAACAAATGACAGCCCCTTAACACATTGTAGAGCAGGCACACCAGAAAAGGATTAATAAATAGCAGGAAGCAAACAAACAGAATACACTTATTTACAAAATGTTTGAATGGGTATAAACAAGTTCCTTCTATGTAGTTATATTTTATGTAAGTCTTACACAGGACATGCATACATTATATTAATGCATCAATTGAAAACAGTTATGCAGTAACAGCATAAGTTGGTAGCTGTATCAAACAGCAGAGCTGAACTAAAGAATAGTTACAAACACTAGTTGCCTAGAAGTAAAGATGTTAAATGGAGTCTAAGAATTCCAGTAGAGAACAACAATCAAGTACAATGCATTGGCCTGCGACTATATTATGCAAGGCAGAGTCCAACAATGGGCAGTGGAGTTAACAAACAGTAGAACAGGAAGGTGCAGGTATCCTTAAGTCCAAAGCCCAATAAGAAGTCTTTCTTCTTTTTCTTAACGCAACTTTATTAAAATAAAAAATATAGCGTTTTTGCCACTCTTAATAAAGCAGCTTCTTCAGAGAAACAAGTTGTAATTCAAAAAGCACGCTTTTTATACCAACAGGAAGTGACAAAACTCAATATCACATTGCAGTTTTAGGTAATTAATATATGATTACATTTTTCTGTATATTAACTGTGTTAAAAAACTTATAACTTTAAAAATTGCATGTGAAACATGTAATTATTATGACTCTTATTTAAAATCTGTTTATAAAAAACATTATAAGAAACCTAACAGTCAACACTAGGTGAAAACTGACTCTTCTTTAAAGGTAAATGCATACACCTGTTATACAGTTGTTCTTAGTTTCTTCCAAGATAGTTACCTATCTAAAATAGCTTCTTAGTTGACTGTTAGGTTTCTTATAATGTTTTTATAAACAGTTTTTAAATAAGAGTCATAATAATTACATGTTTCACATGCAATTTTTAAAGTTATAAGTTTTTTAACACAGTTAATATACAGAAAAATATAATCATATATTAATTACCTAAAACTGCAATGTGATATTGAGTTTTGTCACTTCCTGTTGGTATAAAAAGCGTGCTTTTTGAATTACAACTTGTTTCTCTGAAGAAGCTGCTTTATTAAGAGTGGCGAAAACGCTATATTTTTTATTTTAATAAAGTTGCGTTAAGAAAAAGAAGAAAGACTTCTTATTGGGCTTTGGACTTAAGGATACCTGCACCTTCCTGTTTTATAGTTGGTTTTACATATTTTTTAACAAACAGTAGCATGGAGAATAACTGATACTGGTATACTTATACTACTATGTTACACAGTAAGCATTTAGTAGGGTTCCAGGAAAAAATTAGCATGGACCAAAACTTTCACATCAATTCTCAGGTCACAGAAAATTACCTATGAATTTAGAAGCTAAGGGTGTTTAAGAATATTGTGACATTGCCAAAGTAAACGTAAAACGCACTGTGTTAGTGTTAAAACAGTTTTAACTCCTTAGCAGGACAAGTAATTTTGTGCACTAAAACACTTCCAGCCTAACAGTAAAAAGCACTGTGTAGTTGGGACCACCTGGATGCTAGAAAAACGGCGCAAACTACACAGCCCGATAAAGAAGCTGCTTAAAAGGGTGTTTAAGAGGATACGCGTGGGCGCTAGGGTAAGCGGTGAAATACACCGTTCACTATGGATGCGGGTTGGATAGTTGTTTTAAGAGGCTGCGTACTCACAATAATTATTTATAAACAACAAGGTTCGAGTAAGCCAGCCATCAGAGAGTGCCTAGGCAAAGCCGCATAAATAGAAGTGGTGGTTTACCGGCTTTATTGTATCCGCTTAAAAAGCGATCCACGTGGGTCCCAAAAACGCAGTCATATCACTGTGTGTGGTCAGCTAGCAAATACTAAAGGTACAAATACGATAGAATTGTGAAGAACAAACAATACAAAGTGTATATAACTAATACAGATTAAGAAGAGAAGGTTATATTTAATTAAACAATGTAAAGAATACACAACCAAGGATACAACTAAGTACTCACATTCGGATATTCACTTCAAGCCCGAGATACGCAGCAGCCAAAGGGGAAAAGTAATAGGGAAGGGGCAACGTTAAGAGGGGTTTATTTGTAAAGTAGGACTGGAAATGAATCCAAGGGGGAGGAGAGAGAAAGGAAGGGGTGGGTACAGTTAAACAGCGAGTAGAAGGGAAACAGCGAACTCTGGGCAAAATGCTAACAGAGCTCAGAAAAAAGGAGTATTCCGTTTCAGGGTTAAGAGGTGATTACAGGTAGTAAAGTTAGAAACGAGAGAAGTATAGGGTAGAAGCGTGAGATGAAAATGGGTGTTATAGGTGTAGTGGGGAAGGGAATACTTTGAGGTAGGAAGAGAAGGAGAAATCAAGAGACAGTATAGAGGACTTAGGTAGAGCAGCAAAGGCAGCGGTACAACAATAGCAAATGTAGAAATATAGGGAAGAGCCAGAGAGAGGACCAGGGCACAGAAAAACAATCAGTGAGAAGTGAAAGAAGCACTGGGTACAGGGCAACATAGGAGTGGACAAAGAGAAGGGGTACAGAGAGGATGATAGGTAAGTTGGGAGAGATAAAATACAAGTTTAGATGCTCAGAGAGGTAGTACAGTTGGGTGTAGTAGAGAGATAGAAATGGGGTTGAGACCAGGAAGATATCATGAAGAGAACAAAACTCTGGTGGGATAGGTAGGGATAAGAGGTTTACTACAACTAGGGTACCACCTAGTGGTCAAAGTAAAAAATAAGGAGAGGCAGAGCAGGCAAAGAGCAAATTACTGGGAATGTGGGGAGGTACAGGAGAGAGTTATCCTTGGGACAAAGATGCAGAGGGGAGGGTAGGAGAGTGTAACTTAGCTGCTAAAGGAGGGGGGGGGTGTAGGCTGCTGGTTAACTTGGGAGGGACGTCAAATAGCCTGGAGTTATATAACTTAAAAATTCAAATTAGCAGGACATACTTTCAAAAAAGGACTGTTCAGGGTAGAAAGTCTTGGTGGGAAGGACAAGCAAATATTATTCAGGACTCTGTTCCTTAAATTGGATTCCGCACCGGCCTCTTTAGAGTGGATAAAGGCAGGAACTCAGGTACACAAGGTTTCAAAAAAGGACTGTTCAGGGTAGAAAGTCTTTGTGGGAAGGACAAGCAAATCTTATTCAGGACTCTGTTCCTTAAATTGGATTCCGCACGGGCCTCACATTATGGTAAGACACAACTTATTTTTAATGGCAAAAAATGCATAATACTATCCTTCGGGAAGTCATCCACCCCTGGTAACTATCATATTGACAACACACTCGTAAAAGTCAACCCAGTAGTCAGGGACTTGTGGACACACCCAGACAGTAATCTAGCTTTTGGCCGCCACATGTCTGCAGTAGTAAAGAAATCATTCCATGTTGTGCAACTTATAAACAAAGGTGTGGCATCTAGGTCCAAGGACGTCACTGTTCCACTGTATTCAATCTTCATCAGACCCTTCATTGAGTATGCTGCCCCCTTTAGTATGTACCTAACCAGGCACATCCAGTAATTGGAATGTCCACAAAGGTTCCTCACTAAGGGAATAAAGGGTTATGTAACATGTCATTTGTAGACCACCTCAAAGCCCTATCCCTTTATCCTACAGGCTGTTGAGAGATCTATGCCTGGCATACAAGGCATTGTCAGACCACACCCTGATGGACTTTCTGTATATCCGCAAAACAAGCACCACCAGAATTACCTGGTCTAAAGAATTAAACCTTGGCTGTGATATAAATAGGACATACTGGAGAGACAGGTATGCATTCTGGAGACTTCATCTTCTATGGAGCAGGCTCCCTATCTATGTGAAGCAGAGTTCCTCTCTAGCCCAGTTCAAGTCTAGCTTGAACGATTGGATGAACAGGAAATTCATCCCTTGTTTGTTACCTATATCTGTCATGCACACAGGCAGTCTGTAAATGGTTGATCTCCCAGGCCCTGGTTGTAAATGTTTCATCTCCCAAGCCCCAGCTTACACTTATCAAGTGTACCAGAACTTGCCAGAGATTTTGGATGCATGGTTAGGCTTAAAAAGGTCCTAGTGGTCATTAGACAAGTACACACCTATGAATGTTATCTTCACAGAGAAAGAGTTTCTTTGAGAGCTAATCTTTCTTTTATGCCTAAAGAGGTATCTGTATTTACTTTAACCGAATCTATCCAGCTTCCTGTTTTCTTTCCAGAACACAAAAATGAGAGGAACGATGCTTCGTACCACAGGTGGTATCTTCTGTTTAGTCTCTTCCCACATATCCTTAACTGTCACAACAGAGTAATTTCTAATCCATACTCCAAAATATTTAATTTTATCATGTCCTATAAATATAGCTATTGATGGACCAATTTGTGTGTGGGTACATAATGGGTCACAGAACTAAATATTTTAAAACTTGTGATCACTTGTTCATTTTTTTGTGAAGGTAAGAATGGACTACTGTGTCAAAACAGACTATTTCCAAATGGTTGTCTTAGGCTGTTGTCTTATTATTGGCTCATTCTACCTGGGACTTGATGTCATGTATGTGATTTCTGTTAGTATTATAGAAGCAGTTGTGCATACTTTTAGAAAGCACTGTAAATTAAATTCCTTTTCTAGGTCTTGGGAAGGCTTTGCTAGGACCCTTCTCCAGGGGTTGTGGACCCTTCTCCTTCCACCTTTCAGTCATTGCAGGTACAGATCTCAAGTATACCTCATCTTCATTTTGGGTCTTAAAAAGTCCATGTTCCTCAAAGTTCCACATTGAGTCTGTCACTCATTCAGTGTTATGAATTTTTTTAACTGATATCCACGGTAAATAGCAGTGAATCAGATAAATTCATCAAAATAATTTTTGTAAGTATAAAGTAACACATTTTAACCATCCTTTGACCTTCTTAGTTGAAGTTGTTAGGTTGTGTCCCACATTTTGCTCATTTGTTCCACATTGTGAGAGGCAGTGTTCCTCATTTAGGGGATGGAAGGTTGAGAACTATGACTACAAGCTGTGGTATATCTGTATATCTTAGGCTACTGCAACAGTGATCAGTTGATAAACATAGTATAGCTCTGTAAGTAATCTTATCATAACAGTAAATGTAGCAGTAGCCGCTCCCATCCTCCTCCTTGTTTTGTCTTTTAATGCCGAGGAATGTACATTTATTTATTTTTCTTTTCCTAGCAATGACCTCTCAGGGCTTATCCTCACTCTCTCAGCTGGCATGAAAGCTCTGAATGGTGTGCCCAACTCTTGCTTTTTTATTCATCTTAGCTTGAGCTAGTTAACTGGTCATGTGAAAGATATCTTGAAGATTTGGAAGCTTGGCCGCCTGTTATATCCTCTGCAGGATATAACCCATAACACTTAGGCTACTGCAGCAGTGACATTCAGGCATGTACTTCTATGGTCCATTTACTTACACAACTGTACTTTCCCTTCAGACAACCACACAGGAGGATCACTGGAGAATCTGTCCTCTCAGTTCTTACATCCTGAGCTGTACATTATCAGATACAGAAGTTGAGTACTCACTGTAATGCTCGACTTGTGAATAGAGTTTCAGCTGTAGAAAGTAACACACCCACCTTCCCCTTGCCATTTGTTTGCTGCTGAGTTGTGCTTCAGGGTGTCTGTGCTGTTTCACAAGATCCAGGACTAGAGGAGCAGGTGGAAATAGAGCATCATGAGGTGAAAGGTTTAACAGCCTGGGAAAGTTTTCTGTACTGTGAGCAGTTTTAATGAATCTTTTTAGTACTTGTAGTAGAAGCTGTCCTCACAGATCCAGTGTTATGGTGAGTACCCATAGATTTCATTTTAGTAAGTGATTTAGCACTGGGGTGACATTGTCCTGACCTGTGTCAAAATCTCTTTAGGAAAACAGCCTCACCAAATGTGAAGGCCAGAACATGTTTTTGAGTATTCCACTCGACTTGATGCAGCTTTAAAAGTTGTAGAATAACAAGGAAATATTTATGACTGTTATTTTGACTCTCTAAGATTTATTATTTTTGTTTTGTTTTTGCAGAGGATTCCTGCCCTGAAGGTACTAGCCAGAAACAGCTACTGTGGCTGTTCTCCTGCTGAAATTCTTAGGATGGAGCGTGTCATCTTGCAGAAGCTAAACTGGGACCTTCATACGGCAACACCCCTTCACTTTCTCCAAATTGTAAGTATTTATATTATTGCTGTTTTTACTGAATTAACAGAACTAAACATGAATTCCACTAGCTGCTCAGCCTTCTGTGGGTTATGATTTATGCAGCTGTTTCCAGGAGAACTTGATTTTCCAGTGGAACCAAAAGAGGTAGCTTGTGGGCCTCAAAGGAATCTTTTTAGCAAATAGACTGTGGGTAGAAAGGATGACATTAGGTGCTAGCATGGTTTCATGTATTTTTTTTTTTTTAACAGAAGGCCAATTAGTCTTTCAAATTTAAGCTTCCAAAGAAGAACCATTATTCATTCTATGCACTTTACCTGGCCTGAATTGTTAGGGTCTTACTGTATCATTTTAGAAATTCAGTCAGACTACTGCAAAGTGACACTTTGAAAATGCTGAAGGTAAATGATGTGCATGTGTACATTTGCTGGAGCATACTGTCTGATAGCTGTGGAGGTAAAAAAAAAAAAAAAAATGTTTGTAGCATCTTTGCCAAGACACTGGTAGTTAATAACTGGTAACCTTCAAGTCCAATTCCAAAAAGGAGCTCAATTGCAAATGCTGCAGGCTGTGGTAACAGGGATCTTGTATCAGTGGGCATTGGTTCTTCTGGCATCTGCTACTTAATCTTCATTTATATGGACATGGGCCTTTGTGGCCCATACTTGCATGATTTTCGATTTGGTAGTCTGATCTTAGTAATTTGATTATATAAGTACAAGGTTTTGTCTCTTCATATCCAAGCCTTATCCTCTGAATTTTAGAATAGTTTACACTGCTGCATGTACCCCAACACTATATTATCATGAGGAGGGGGATTTTTTCTTTTACAGATTTTACATTATGATGTCGATGTTTGTGTTTGCTGGGAAGTCATTTCTGCACCAGGTTTTGCTCTACTGGTAGTCAGTTCATATGATGGCTAATAGTGAACTTTTCTCCATGCAGCAATATGCATCTCTAAGTATTTATTTTAAATAGGTGATTTCTTGCTATGGGATTAATTTTTGCATGCCTTAAGAGCTAATGTCTTTACATGAATCAAGGAGACTTCCTGGAATTGTTCATGTACCGTTACTTTACACTGTACCAAAGTTATGGTAATTGGAAACAATCATTCAGATGATACCTCTTGTTATATTTGGCGGTGCTGAACCGTACCTCTTAATGTGTCAAGCACACCCTTATTTTTGTTGTTCATACCACATTTGAACCTTCTTGTCTGAATTGTAGACTTTGGAAAGAGGAAGAGGTTATGTCAGCAGTCAGTAGCAGTGTTTTGAATGTGGGACTGAGTTCCAAGTCATTAAAATTCATTGTGAGCAACTTTTAAAACATTTTTATTACTATTTCACTGTGAGAAGAGTGTGTGTTATGAGGAATCCTCTTGCCTTCATTTGAGAGTTGCTAATAAGAATGGCTTGCATATGAATATATTGCCCTTCCTGGTGGATTTTTGTAAATTGCAACCTACTGTTGCAGAAAGTGTAGCTGACATTGCTGACCAGTGGTATCCTAACTGTGGAACTGATATTCTGGTCATTAGAGCATATGCTAATAGAATTAATGATTTTTAAAATGTTTATGTTTCTTTCTTCAATTTGATGAGTGTTTTATGTGGAAGTCAGTTGTCTTAATTTGGAGGTTCATATTTAGTCTTGCTTCTAAATACATTGCTCTTAACAAGCAGTGGATTTCTGTAAGGTGTAACCTGACAGACTTATAATCCAGTCCATCCACTACAAACAGTAGGTCTGATAGTCTTAAGCAGTATTCATTCAGAATCTGTAGGCTCTCCTAAAGCTTGAGCTCCTTCCCTCACTTCCATAATGCCACTTGCTTCAGTGTCCAGGTGCCAACAAATGGCAATCCTCTGGCTTGAACTCCATTTGGTGTTTTTTTCCCTGTCTTTAATTTTTTTTAACCAACATCTTTATTGAATTTTCACATACAGTCCTTGCATTTATATAAATGGAAAACAAACAAAATGACACCACTTTAGTTGTAAACATTATACAGCACAGACACCATTGAAACAACTGTAGTTGCAAACATTATACGGCACTTATAATCTTTCCAGTCATTGTCTGTTAAGCATTATATGACTCATTCAAATCCTACCTCTTAAACCTCATTCCTTCTCTGCATATATTGCTCTCACAATTCCCATTTTTTTCCTCTGCAATTCGCTCCTTCCCTTTTCTAAAGATCCCAGTTCCAGTTGTGTTACCTCTTTCTTGCCAGTCACACCTCCAACATTTGCTGTCCACCTGAGGAAAAATTCTTTGGAGTCTACTTGGGGTATAAAAATACCTATGAAAACACTTCCAGGCAAAGATCCTAAGACTTCTAGACTTTGTTGCATATTTGGGGAAATCAATATATAGCTCATCCATTGTCTCTTTGTGAATTGCTTATCCAGTCTCTCTTCACAATCCTTTCTAAGCTTCTCTGATTGATTCTTATAATTACCATGCAATATTTTATATGCTTTGCTAATTATTCCTTTTTGAACAGCAGCTTCTGTTCTATATTCTATTAAAACCTCTACCAGTGCTGGTCTTCCATTCAGGAGCCCCCTATTTCTTTCTCTTTACCTATACTCTGGTATCAATGATAGGGAGGGCAATCTCTAACCTGCAGTCCAAATAAATTCTTGGCCTCTTCCCATTCTATTACCTGTCCTTTATAGTTATTTGCTCCCAATATATTGGTTCCTTTGCCAATTTTATTCAACAAATTCCAGCCCCCTCTGCCTCTTAACTGTATCCCTAACAACAGTCATCCCTTGCGGCAACATCTCTTTTCTCCATTCTTGTGCTGGTTTTGTTCTTAGAATACTCCCTTCTGTTTTATGAATATAATACTCTGTATGATTTTTGTTGCTCTCCTTAAGAGTCTGCATCCAGAATCCCAATCTCTCCTCATTTCTTGAGCTTTCTCTCTGTGTCATCATCATTCATTTCCACTTTGAATTATAGTTTTCTGCTTGTGCTACATACAAGAGCCTTAACTCTGTTGCTTTAAAATGCTCCATCAAACTGTGTAATCCTACTGTTGTCCTAAAATACCCCCTCAAACTGTGTATTCCTAGTCTGCCTTGTTCTGTTGGAAGACTCAACTTAGCCCACTTGCACTTGCTGTCTTCCCTTCCCAGATAAAATCCTTAAACTCTTTTTTAATTGCTATCCACAGCTTCTCTTCTTGTTGATAAAAATATGCCTGACCTGTGTATAAGACTAAAAGGAATAAAAACATTTTAATGGCTTGTATCTTAGTATCCATAGCCATATAACAAAGTTTCCAGCTTCTCAATTTTTGTGCTATCTTCTGTTTAGTCTCTTCCCACATATCCTTAACTGTTACAACAGAGTCATTTCTACTGCATACTCCTAAATATTTAATTTTATCATGTCCCATAAATGTAGCTATTGGTGGACCAGTTTGTGTGTGGGTACATAATTTACCACTATTGCCTTTGTTTTAGCTTAATTAATGTATCCAGAAAAAAATATGAAACTATCTTAAAATGCTGTACAGCACTGTAATGTCCGTTTCTGGTTTTGTCATGTATAAAGTAATGTCATCTACAAATACAACCATCTTTTCCTGACTACCATACCAATTATATCCTTAATTTCTGAGTCCCTTATTTTCTTTGCCAGTGGTTCTAAATATAATGCAAAGAACAAAGGAGAAAGTGCACAACCCTGCAAGCAGAAATTGTCAGAGAGGACCCCACCCACTTCAATTTTCGCTTCTGATCCCTCATATATACTTCTAATTAACCTTTTAATTGTATCAGGGAAAGCAAATGCTTCCATTTGCTTTGCTCATGAAGTCCCAGTCTACTCTGTCACATGCTTTCTCTGCATCAAGACCCACCAATAAAAGTAGTATTTTCTTACATTCTGCTTCCCTCTGGATCATCAGTGTTCTGCTAATGTTGTCAAATCTTTGTCTCCCCTCCAGAAAGCCACACTGATCCATATCTATCGATTTTGGTATCACTTTTTCCATTCTTTTAGCCATTATAGACAGTTTATAGTCATGATTTAGTATTGAAATGGGCCTGTATGAACCTGGATCCAGTAGATCTTTACCCTCTTTAGGTATTACTGTTACCACCACCTTCTTCCTGGATGCTGATACTTCCCCTCCTCTTAAAACACTGTTAAATAAAACCTTCCAGATCTTTAATATCAAACCAGACAACACATAAAACACAAAATCAATGTGCCGCACAATCACAGCCCTTAAGGCGAAATAACATACCTAACACACTAGTAATAGGTGACTCAATAATCAGGCACACTGACGCCCCACTCACTAGGCTGGACAAGGAGAAGGTTACTGTTAGCTGCCTGTCAGGTGCCAGAATCCGCCACATAACACAAGCACTCAGGTCACTCCAGAACAAGTACAAATATGACTCTGTCATTGTTCATGTTGGTGTGAATGACCTGAGACGTACCTCCCTGGACTACATGAAAAGAGACATGGAAGAGCTCTCTGATCATGTAGCCCAGGCGGGTATGACCCTGACCCTGAGTAGCATCCTGCCCTCACCAAGATTGATACCTCAGTATCAAAGAAAAAATGATGAATTTCAACAATAGGCTAAGCTTCTGGTGTCATTCAAAGGGGATCCAGTGTCTTTCAGCCTGGGATGACATGCTCGACAAGCCTCGTTGCTTCACAAGAGACGGCTTGCACCTGTCACCCCTTGGCTTTCGAATACTGGCCAAGGCTCTTGCTGCCCCCATAGTGCCTTTTTTAGGCAAGGCTCAAAATTCAAACCCACCTCCGTAAACCGCACAAGTAAAAAAATGAGGGTTATGCTACTCAACGCCAGGAGTTTAAATCTCAAAATAAATGCACTCGAAGCACTTCTAAGTATGGAGAACGTCAACATCTGTGCAGTAATTGAAACCTGGTTCAAGGCTCCAGAGAGTACTCCAGCACTACTGGGCTATAACTCATACCACACATTTCGGCCATAGAACATGGACCGAAACACAAAAGGAGGGGGTGTATCCATATTCATCAAGGATACCCCACACCTCCAGGTTAGTGGAGCAGCATGATACCTCTGAGATCATCCATGTGCAACTAACATCAGGCAAATCTGCAATGCAAATTGTGGCCTGCTACAGAGAAGTTCCCCAGGAGTCCACAGGTTTTTCACCCTTTGAGTTGCTGTATGGGGCATAGGGTGTGGGGACCTCTAGATTTAATTTGAGATGAATGGGAAGGTGAGTGTGAGTCTCACAAGGAGGCTGTTGTGGCATATGTCCTAAACCTCAGGACAAGGCTCAGGAAACTCATGGGCTTGGCCCAGGAGAACCTGGCGGAAGCCCAACAACAGAAAAATGTGTGGTATGACAGGAATGCTGGAGCTAGAGAGTATGCTGTGGGGCAACAGGTAATCATTCTCATTCCTGTCAGACACAACAAGCTGCATGCAGCTTGGGAGGGACCCTACAAGGTGGTAAGAAAGGTAAGTGATGTTAATTACATGGTGGAACTGCTAGGCAAATGGCAGGGGCACAGATTGTACCATGTTAACATGATGAAACCTTACCATGATAGGGATGCCCTTGTGGTGAGCATTTGCAGTGGATTGCAGAAGGAGTCTGAGGGAGATCTGGGAACTGATCTCCTCAGTGGAAGGGGTAGCAATGTCCCAGCAACTATCTCCTACCCAGGTTTGAGAAATCCGAGCAGTGTTGCAGGAATTTGGGGACATGTTCACTGGGAAACCAGAGTGCACTCACCTGGGGCAGCACCAGGTGGATACAGGACCCCAGAGGCCTGTTAGGCAGGCCCCTTGTAGAGTGTCTGAGAGAGTCAGACAGACTCTGAGGGAGGAGGTACAGGAGATGGTAGAACAAGGGGTGATTCAAGAGTCCAACAGTCCCTGGGCCTCCCCAGTGGTGCTGGTGCCAAAGAAGGATGGCAGCACCAGGTTCTGTGTGGACTACAGGAACTTAAATAGTCACACAGAGTCAGATGCTTACCCCATGTCTATGACAGATGAAGCCCTAGAGCAGCTGGGTGGGGCTGCTGTATCTTACAACCATTGATCTTACCAAGGGTTACTGGCAGATGCCCTTGACTCCCAGTGCTAGAGAGAAGTCAGCCTTTGTTACTCCTTTTGGCTTGTATGAGTTCACAAAGATAGCCTTTGGGATGAAGAATGCCACAGCAACTTTCCAGAGGCTGGTAGATCATATCCTGGCAGGAGCAGGAGGGTTCGCCGTTGCCTACCTAGATGATATTGCCATCTACAGACATTCCTAGCTAGAGCACCTTCAGCATGTCAGGGAGGTGCGGGGTAGACTACAGAGGGCAGGGTTGCCCATTAGGCTGAGGAAATGTCAGATGGGTATGGTAGAGGTCTCCTACCTAGGACATAGAGTGGGGAGCAGTAAGATAAGGCCAGAACCTGCCAAAGTGGAAGCCATTCAGGCATGGCCTGAACCTGTTACTAAAAAGCAGGTGAGGGCATTTTTAGGGACAGCAGGGTACTACAGAAGGTTCATCCCAATTTATAGTACCATAGCTGCTCCCCTCATAGACCTGACAAGGAAGAACAGACCAGATAAGGTAGTGTGGACCCCAGCATGTGAGCAGGCATTCCAGAAGCTTAAAGAAGCTTTGGGAGGACCCCCTGTTAGCCAGTCCAGATTACAGCAAAGAATTTGTTGTGCAAGTGGATGCTTCGAACCATGAGGTGGGGGCTGTACTTAGCCAGATTTCTTCAGAGGGAGAAGAGCACCCAGTGGTTTATGTCAATCGTAGGCTCCAATCCAGGGAGGAATGTTATGCTGCTGTAGAAAAGGAATGTCTAGCCATAGTGTGGGCACTGCAGAAACTTCAGCCGTATCTGTATGGAAGGAAATTCACTGTTATGACAGATCATAACCCCCTAACATGGTTAAACAGAGCCAGCCAGCAAAATGCCAAGTTGTTAAGATGGAGCCTAGGGTTGCAAGTATATGATATGTCAGTGTACCACTGCAGTGGGATTAGCAATGCCAATGCAGATGGGGTCTCACGACTGGGGACACGGGGTAAGGTATACTCAGATAGACCTAACTCTCAAACCAGCTTGAGTTCTCCGGGGGGGGGGGGGGCAGGTTGCCAGCCTAGCCAGATAGAATTTTATAGATAATTCTATCATTTGTAAATATTAATGTAAGATACAGGCTTGTTGTCTTAAATGGAAAAAAAAAACTGCTGTTAGATGTAGAACTGAAAAAATGAAACATTGCTCTCTGCTGATCATGTAAAACATGTCGTGACCCTTTCATCTAAAGTCGGCCCCCGGCCTGTCTAGACGAAGACATTCTTTCTATTGTTTTAACCAAAAGTTAAATTGCTAGATTTAAACATGCAAATATATTTTTATTGATCTACTTCCTGACCCAGCTGCAAGATAACACAAGGAGATCTTAAGAATGTAAGTGTAGTTTCTGTTAGCCTGGGAACCCAGGGAAGTGTGAAGAATGATGTAATGGGAACCAGGAATGTGATTTTAAAAACAGAGAGAATCAGAGAGCTTGAAGCATTTTTATCTTGACCATCCAACTCAGCACTCTACTATTTCTCTATGTAAGTTTATTTTAGACTTGTGTTTTCTCTTAGCAATAGCTAGAAACTAGAAATGATTAGACTGTTTTTCTGTGATGTCAGAACTGTACTACTAAATTATTTTAAGTATTTCTCTGTGATCCCTGACCTCTTGACTATCACTGTGTAGTAAGAAGTATAGTGTTTTTATTATTTATTATTAAATATTTTAAAACCTTTCAGCTGTGGCTGTTTTGTGTAGAGAAATTTAAGCTCTAGAGTACACTGCATATTTATAGTGATTACTGTACCAAATCACTCTAATAAGCCTTGACTGTTTAGTTTTACTACCAATTGGATAGTAATATTGCACAGTAATAATTGGACACCCATTTAAGGGCCTTTGGGTAGCTGATAAATATTAGCTGGGTGGTGGCAGTGATTTCTACCGTATAGTCTGGGCAAAAGGGGCACAGCTGGAGAACCTGTGCCAGCCTTTCCTAGGAGTGTCTGTGTGGTTGTATAAACTTATCTCAAAGCGTGTTTGTCAGCTACTTGAGCAGGGACACGAAGCACTGGTTGGACAGAGAGCGTGCCCAGCTGGCTAAGATCTGGACCCTGTAGCTGTGTCAGTGGGGAGTCTTATTGCGGACCTGGAGAGCAAGGGAGCGACTAGCCCCAGACTGACTGTGATCTCTGTGTGCTCTTAAGATAAATTGCACTTTACTGTGTGTATTTGTTATCCTTTCCTCCTAAATGTGATGCCCCTCACTGGCGTTAGTGGTGAGGATTGAGGCTCCTTGATTGCTGGGCCAGGGCATGGGCATCACGTTGACAATATTCCTAGTTGTATTCTACACGAACTACAGAGTGAACTGGCACCTCACCTGTGTGCCCTGTTCAATCACAGCCTCACCTCAGGCTTTGTCCCTGCTAAATGGCGCACTGCTACAGTCATCCCTCTCCGCAAAGGAGGAGTGACTACAGACCCTGGGAACTATCGCCCCATTAGCCTGACAAGTCTGATATGCAAAGCTATGGAATGCATCTTCATGGACCTAATAAACAAGAGTATAGGAAATCTCCAAACTCTGGATCCCACACAGTTTGGTTTTGTGAAGGGTAGATCATGCCTGCTCAACTTGGTCGACTTCTTTGAGTCGGTCACCAGAGCTGTGGATGAAGGCAGGGTGGTTCATACAGTCTACCTTGATCTGGCTAAGGCTTTTGGTACCATTCCCCACTCAGGAATCATGGAAAAACTCACTAAGCTTGGCATCATCCCCTATATCACTAGGTGGGTTGCAAACTACCTCACAGAACTCACAGTGTGAAAGTAGCTGACTCCAAGTCAGACTGCCAATTAGTCACAAGTGGAGTCCCACAGGGTTCGGTCCAGGGTCCTCTCCTGTTTGGTATCTACTTCTCTGAAGTCCAGGCCAACATGAAGGGACTCTGGCTAACAAAGTTCGCAGATGATTGGAAGTTGGGAGCCATTAACTCCCCCAAGTGATGTTGACATCCTACAGAATTGCCTCACTGTGACCAATGACTGATGTCAGTACCATGGCCTTAAGCTTAATGCCAAAAAATGTGTCATCATTCCCTTTGGGAAAAACCCGGTTCCCATGAATTATAACATTGATGGTAGTCCACTGAACATAGAAGATGATCTGAAGTAGGAGATTCATTTGTCTGCAACCTGTGGGTTATGGATCCGATATCGGATCCGAACCGGCATGGTTTTATCAGCTATGGATCCGAGCTCCTAGCTCCTCCCCTCACCCATAATGCCCTGCTCTCCCTACATGACCTCAGATCTAGTTTGCCGCGCTGGTAACCAGGTCTTGGATTCTGAGCTCTTCAGCTAAGTGATTTTTGTATTTAAAGAAAGCTTTTTATTCAATAGTTTTTGTGTTTTTTGAGTGATTGTACTAGGTTCCCTTTCATATTTTGTTAGTTTTAGCTTAAAATTCTTAATTTTAAGAACTTTAGTTTACCCTCCCCTCTCTGGTCGTAGTTTCAGTGTGAGTGTATTGTGTGGGGCCTTGTGTGTGTGCACTATTTTAGTACCAGTTTCTCTTTTGTCTTTGTTTTTTTTTTTGTTAAAAAAAAAAAAAAAGACTTTACCATGTCAGAGGCCCCTAAGGCAATTTTCTCCAAATGCTCCGAGTGTGGCCATAAGCTATCCCCTGCTGATGGCCACACTAGGTGCGTTCGATGCCTTGGGGTTGAACACCTCACTTCTGGATGTTCCATTTGTGCAGGGTTCAACTCCAGGGCATTGAAGGAGCGGAGGTCGAAGCTGGTCCTGGCGGGACTTCTGACCCCGGACTCGGCTTCGGCTCCCGCTCCTGTGGTGGGAACCGTGGCTTCGGTTCCCGCCTCTCCTGCTCTCCCTCCTCCACCAGGGACTCAACCTCCTGCTACTGGGTTGAAGGAGAGAGAGGCAAGAAAAAAGGACCGGAGGGAGAAGCACCACAAGCGGCGGGCCGAGACCTGTGTTTCGGCCCCGCCAGCTAAGCAGGCTTCTCCTCCGGCCTCCTTGGCTACTGGCTCTCCCCTCCCTCGGCTCCGGTCACTGGTCTGCTTTTCACCGGGGCCTGAGGAGGAGGAGATCCGATCTCCGTCGAGGCTATCGAGGAGGCACACAAGGCCTACCTCGGTAGCCTCTTCGAGATCCACTTATTCTCTTTCTGACGCCGATCTGGACCGGATGATGAGAAGGTTCATCCAGGCCCAGATGCAGATGGGAGTGCTCCTGCCTCCCCCTCCCCCTCTGGGGGGAAGCTCGACCCCATTTTTCAAGCCTATAGCTCCTTCTCCGACCCGCTACCCGGGTTCTGAGCATTCGGAGCCGGGCAGCTTCGGAGCCGGGGGTGGGTCGGTGCCGATAGTACTAGGTACTTCGGATCCGACCTTGCCCTCGAGTGTTTCGGATCCAAACTCTCGGAGCCTGGCTCCGAGCTTCGGATCCGGGGGACTCAGTGTGCCTTCGGCGCCGTCTGTGTTGGAGCACACTGGCCCCTCGGATCCGAGTGTCTCGGGGCCGGCTCTGATCCACTCTTCGGATCCGAGGGGGAGCCGACTTTCGGATCCTTTGGTCGAGGCTGGCTCCCCCTCGGCTTTTGATGTAGTGGAGAGGGCTCTGTTGAGGGCTTCCGGGCCCCCGGCACTTGCTTCAGCTCCGTCCCGCGCTCCATCTGCACTGGGTCAGGCTTCCACCATCCGGCCACTGGGAGAGCCCGCTTCAGTGCCCCAAGCTGTTCCTTTGGAACAAGACACTGCTTGCGAGGGCTCCTCGGACAGCCCCTCCGAGGAAGCTCCTCGCAAGCATACGTGTAAAAGGAGGCACATAGACTCTCCCGAGTCTTTAACTGAAGACACGGATTTGGAAGAAGGGGAAGGCTCCCCAAGATCACCCCCTGAGGATGTCTCCTTTGGAGACATCATGGAAATGCTTCGCATAAAGGGGGGGTGGTCTGCCCCAAAGTCTTCCTCGGACGAGTCCGTGTTCTTGGAGGCATTCGAAGCGGGCCCGTCTACCTCTTGGGTGTCCCCTCCTGCCAACCCCCTGGTGGACCTCATTACCACCAGGGCGTGGAAGGAACCTGACACCGTGGAGCCAATCCCCAAAAGGCCAGACCAAATCCTTAGCCCCCCTGCAGACCGTGCCCACTGGAGTAAGGGGCCCCCTGTAGATGCTATGTTGACGACAGCAGCCACCAAGAGGGAACTCGCTCAGGAGAGTCCCTCAGTCCACCCTCCGAGCAAGGAGTCTCGGATGATGGACCATTTAGGGAAGTGAATGTTTAGTTCTGCGACCTTCTCAGTGAGGGCGCTCAACTACTTGGCACATGTGATCAGGATGCAGCGCGATCTTATTAAAGAATACGCTGCATCCCCCCTGAGTCCATGTCGGAAGAGGACAAACTCTTGCACTCTACCCGTATGGCCACTCTTCGATCCGTAACAAATAGCTCTATGCGGTTGCTGTCCCATGCTACTGAGGGAGCCGCTAGAGCTGCAGGAGTAGGCCTAGTCACAAGACGCCAGGCCTGGCTCCGCCATTGCGATTTCACGGAGCCCTTCAAGGTGTCCTTCGCGAACGCCCCCTTCGATGGTTCTGCCCTTTTTGGCAAGACGGTTCGCGGCACCTTGACCCAGAGCGAAAAGGACGGGAAGACGCTGTCTGCCGTCAGAATCCACTTCTCTGTGCCCCAGAGGCCCTACTCTAGGAACCAAAAGGGCCAGAAGAAGATGTGGTTCTGGAAGTCGCAGCAAACCCAACCCGCTCCGGACAACCAGTCCTTCTGTGGCAGAGGAGGACAGGGAGGACGCCGCCCCAGAGGCAGAGGGGCTCCCAGGAACTTTGGGTCCAGAGAACCTTTCTCTGAACGGCCCGCGCAGCAGCCCTGAAGGGTTGCCCGACTGCTCCACTCTGGAGGCAGTCGGGGGACGTTTTTCGGAGCACCTAGCGGCATGGGAGTCCATAACATCAGACCGCTGGGTCCTCCGCATTATATCCAGAGGATACAAGATTCCTTTTCATCACCTTCCAAAATTAAAATCCCTCCCCGACGTTCCACCCGGTCAGCGGGATGCTGCTTCGACAGAAATTGGCCGTCTGCTGGGAAAAGAGCCATCCAGCCCGTCCCCCCAGACCAGATCGGATAAGGGTTCTACTCCAGGTTCTTTTTAGTGCCAAAGAAGACGGGGGACCTAAGACCAATTTTAGACCTGTCCCTGTTAAACCTGGCAGTGCTCAAAGAGAAGTTCCGGATGGTCACCCTACAATCTATCCTTCCACTTCTGGGAAAGAACCACTGGATGTGCTCTATAGACCTCAAGGATGCGTACTACCACATACTAATGGACAGACGTTCCAGGAGGTTTCTTCGCTTCCGGCTGGGAGCCAGTCACTACCAGTTCAGGGTCCTTCCCTTTGGTCTCACCACAGCCCCCAGGGTGTTCACCAAAGTATTAGCAGTGGTTGCGGCCCACCTGAGGCTTCAGGGGGTGCAGGTCTTCCCATACCTGGACGACTGGCTCCTTACCGCCCCAACAAGGCATCTACTATCATTGGCATGAGACTCCTTTCTTCATCTAGCACCCCGCTTGGGCATCACGATAAATGTAGCAAAATCCAACCTGGCCCCTACTCAGTTGATAGATTTTATAGGTGCCAGGTTAAACACGAGGGAGTTAAGAGCCTTCCTCACAACCGACAGAGTTCAGAGTTTGCGACTCCAGGTGCGGGCCATCCTACACTCCAGCTCTGTTCCGGCGGAATTGGTCCTGAGGGCTCTAGGGTCCATGGTGGCAGAAATATCTCTTCTTCCTCTCGCCAGATTCAACATGCGGGTCCTTCAGTGGACACTTCAGGTTCAGTGGTCTTACCTTGCTCTACCTCTGCATCATCCCATTGCGATCAGCAAGGCTTGCAAGCAGTCCCTCTTGTGGTGGCTCCACTCACAGGATCTCCACGGAGGCCGCCCTTTTTGTGCTTCTCCCCCTCTCACCATGGTGACCACGGACGCCTCCCGCCTCGGGTGGGGGGGGCATATTGCAGGCAGGACAGTCCAAGGCACATGGAATGACTCAGAGACCTCCCTGCATATTAATGTTCTAGAGTTGCGAGCACTTCAGGCCTTTCTTCCCCTGGGAACAATTGCGATTCAGTCAGACAACATGTCGGTGGTCTGTACATCAACAAACAGGGGGGAACCAGGTCTTATCCCTTATGTCGAGAAGCCATGAGAGTGTGGGAGTGGGCGATCTCCACCAGCCGCTTTCTCATCGCAACGCATATTCCGGGTCGGTCCAACATCCTGGCGGACAAACTCAGTCGCACCATTCTCTCCCCGTACGAGTGGTCTTTCAATGCTCAAGTAGCGAAACGTATCTTCGCACGGTGGGGAACTCCTTGTTGCGATCTTTTTGCGTCTCCCTTAAACACCAAGTGCGACAGTTTTTTCGCTCTAATCCCTCCTCCAGGGGATTCCCCGAGAGACGCTCTGGTGCATGCTTGGCCTCCCGGTCTTCTTTATGCTTACCCCCCTTTGCCCCTGATGCTCCAAGTTCTTCAGAAAGCCTCTCGGTTGGGGTGCAGAATGATCCTCATTGCCCCATTCTGGCCTTGACAGATCTGGTTCCCTTTCCTAAGGTCTCACTCAGTGAATCCACCTTGGATTCTAGATCCCATTCCGGATCTGATTTCGCATCCATCGAACCTACCAACTCCGAATCTGGGCAACCTGAAGCTAACGGCTTGGCTGCTCCAGTTCCACTCCTAATTAGGACTCCCGATAAGGCCATCTTGGTAGCGGCTCATAAGCCATCTACCAGGAAAGTTTACCGCAGTAAATGGAAACGGTTTTCCATTTGGGTGGAGCAGCAAGGTCTAGATCCCTTCACGGTTCCCCTTCCTCTGGTACTAAACTTCCTCACCACTCTTTTTAATGATGGTGCCAGTAGTTCCACAGTCAAAGTGCAGCTTGCGGCCATTTCTCACTATCATGTTGGTCACGACTCTGGACCACTTATGTCTGCCAAATTGTGTAAAGTCTTCCTTAAAGGCACCTTTCTCCTTAGGCCCCCTGTTAAGCAAGCGGTTCCTCCTTGGGATCTGTCCTTGGTTCTTCAGGCCTTGACCGCTCCCCCATTCGAACCTGCGGCCACAGTAGATCTTAAATTTTTATCCCTTAAGACTGCTTTCTTAGTGGCCATTACTTTGGCCAAAAGAGTTTCGGAACTTCAAGCCTTATCTTCAAAGCCTCCTTACTTGATTTTCCATCCGGACCGCGTATACCTCAGGACCAATCCCTCCTTTCTTCCTAAGGTGGCCTCAGAAACAAATATTAATCAGTCCATTAACCTCCCTGTTTTCTTCCCTAAATATCAAAACAAGGGTGAATACAAGCTGCATTCCTTGGATGTTCACAGGCAGCTTCGTTTTATCTTAACAGGACAGCTGGTCATAGGCAATCCGACCAGTTATTCATTTCCTTTGCCAAATTCAATCTGGGTAAGCCAATTTCCAAAGTATCATTGTCTCGCTGGATTTCACAGTGTATTCTTCTAGCTTATCAAGCCTCTGGGAGGCCCGCACTGGAGGGAGTCCGTGCCCATTCAACTCGGTCAGTTTCTACCTCAGCAGCCTTTAAGGTTAGGATTCCTCTGGATGACATTTGTTCAGCAGCCACTTGGGCTTCATCCCATACCTTTATTTCTCATTACAAGGTGGATATTACATCTAGAGGTAGAGCATCCTTTGGCTCCGCGGTGCTCCGGAATATCCTTCCATGACGGCCGCCGAAGATTCAGGTAGCTGGGGACTCTGTCCCACAGGTTGCAGACAAATGAATCTCCTACTTCAGATTTAGAAGTTATGTACTCACCATAATGTTCCATCTGAGTAGGTGGATTCATTTGTCTGCAACCATCCCGCCCTCCTATCCCCTTGGCCTTGTCAGTTTCCTGCATATTATATGTTACCCCTTCAGGGTATTTTTGATTCAGGGCAAACTTGATCTGAGGTCATGTAGGGAGAGCAGGGCATTATGGGTGAGGGGAGGAGCTAGGAGCTCGGATCCATAGCTGGTAAAACCATGCCGGTTCGGATCCGATATCGGATCCATAACCCACAGGTTGCAGACAAATGAATCCACCTACTCAGATGGAACGTTATGGTGAGTACATAACTTCTAATTATAAGAGATCTGGGAACACAGGTTTGACAGCAAGCTCTCTTTTGATCACCACATTCCCACTGTGGTCAGAAAGTCCTTCTATGTAGCACATCTCATTACTAAGGGTTTTGCATCCAAGAAGAAAGAGGTCATTGTCTCCCTCTACTCTTCCCTCATTAGGCCAGTCATTGAGTGCAATGCCCCATTTAGCATGTACCTCACTAGACACCTGGAACAACTGGAGAGGCCCCAAAAGTACCTCACAAAGAGGATCCTAGGCCTTAAACACTTAAAATCTCCAACTATTCTCTGTCGCCTACTTGACTTAAAGTCATGTCTGACCCAGCTCGCTTAGAAATGCTACATGTAAAGAAATCCCAGTCCCTCCGCACCACATGCTCCAGAGACCTCAACCTCATTACCACAATTAACAGAACATGCTGGAGGGACAGATTCATAACTCAGAGACTGCCCATGCTATGGAACAGACTTCCCATACATGTCAAGCAGAGCAACTTGCTGACCGTCTTCAATAATGAGTGGATGGGAAACAGAAAATTCATCCTGGGGATAACACCAGTGGCTCTACTCGACAGAGGCACTAGGAACTAACATGTGGCACTATGCCAGGGTAATCCTATGGCTAGGCTTGTAAAGGCCCGAGGGCCATTAGCCTAGTGCACACCTTTGAACATAGAGAACCATGTTTCAGATGGTCGCAATGCTGTTGATCCTTCCATGCCTTTAGGAGGGTGAGTGGATGTGCTCTGCGGATTGCCATGCTATCTCTCCACAGATACGAATAGCCGAGGAATTGAGGGAGTTTGTAGCGTCATGATTGGAGTCCGTCATTAGCAGTTTTGAGATCTTCTGTTTGATCTCCCCATGGCTCCCAGGGTTTTCATAAAATTGTATGATAGAGGTTTAACTCAAATGAGACTTCACAGTCTGACCCTTATGTGGACAGCTTGCTCCTAGTCACCACCTTAAAGGGGGCTCTGAGTCACACACAAGATTACTTACTTCATCTGTTTTGGTCCTTTAGAATATCAGTACATTTATTTACTATTTATTTTTTGGTATTTGTTTACTGAGAAAGTCTGACTGGATAATTTTTATCCATTTTCAGCAGAGGCCTGGAGAGAAAAGCTTTGTAAATAATAACCAGAAAATGCATATACATAGGTGAAAACTAACAGCATATTTCATTATGTTGTACATACCTATGTTAATACAAATGTTAAATCACATACAACATGTAGAATAATATATGTGTACTATGAATTATAAAAGGTAAATACAGTATAATAACATTGAAACATATTGACGTGTTATAAGTCAGAGTTTATTACTCACTCATAAAGCATATATCAGAGTGGAACATTCAAACTGTGTGTGGATAAGGAGTGAGAGAGGAAGGGAGGGAAGAGTGAAAAGTAAGTATCTGTTAGAGGTGACAACTGGAGTAGATGTGGGAGACAGGAGCAATAAAGAGTAAAAGAAATAAGACTAAGAAAAATCAAAAACAGGAAAATACCTAATGTATATATCCTTGTATGTAGTTATATGTTAACTATGATGTATACATGTATACAGATGTTAGAGGAGTAAGTGCTAAAATTATTAGTCAGGAGAAAGTACAGTTTTGTACCTACCATAAATGTAGATGTCCGATAGGTATGCATCTGCAGTCATCACATATGGGTTGTCCTGCCTCAGGCAGCCCTTCGGTCGGCCGGATTCCAAAGTCTGGGTCCGGCGTCGGCTGATGTCGCCCTTTCCCGCGTCAGAGCCTGGGGTATAAAAGCGTCAGCCGACGCCATCTTCCTCAGTGTTTCTTGCCCCAGATACCAGGTGCCCTCAAAGGAAGGCTAAATTTGGAGAAATGAAATAAATTCCAAACATGCACATAAATATATATATATATATATATATATATATATATATATATATATATAAAACAAATACACCATAATAGATAACCCCAGCTAGCTATGAGAGGGAAAAGTACCCAATAAATACCAAAGAGGGGAAGGAGGGAGGGTAAACCTGACTGGAGATGCATACCTATCGGACATCTACATTTATGGTAGGTACAAAACTGTACTATGTCCTTCAAGGATGCATCTGCAGTCATCACATATGAGTAGAATACCATAGCCAATCTGGGGGTGGAGGATCTATGTAAAGGATGGTGTAGCTAAAATGCCCTGCAGGACTGCCGTAGCAAAGCCTGCTCTGGATCTGGAATATAAAGGTAAATTGTAATGCTTGGAAAATGTATGCACGGAGCTCCATGTAGCAGCTTCTAAAATGTCCTTGGTAGCCACCCATCTTAAGAAAGCTGTGGAGGTGGCTGTGGCTCTGGTGGAATGAGGTCTAATGTTAGCTGGCACAGTTTTTCCATGAAAGGAATAACAAAAACGAATGCAATTCCCTATCCATTTTGAAATTGTCTGTTTGGAAATAGCTTTCCCTTGTGCACCAGCAGCATATGCTACCAACAACTGGTCAGTTTTTCTGTAGCTTTTAGTTCTGTCCAAGTAGTAGCACAACTGTCTGTGTATGTCCAGGGTGTGCAGAAGTTTCTCCCCTTTGTTTTGTGGATTTGGAAAGAAGGCAGGCAGGTGAATAGCTTGGTTTAATGAGACCCTGGATACCACCTTTGGCATAAATGAAGGATTGGTTCTCAATGAGACTGTCCTGATGAAAAATAAGAAATGGCTGTACTGCCATGAGGGCCTGTAACTCAGATACTCTTCTTGCTGAGGTTATGGCCAGAAGGAAGGCAGTCTTCCAAGACAGGAACTGTAGTTCTGCAGATGCTGCTGGCTCAAAGGGAGGCAGAGTTAGTTTTTCCAACACGAAGTTAAGGTCCCAAGTAGGCACCGGAGGTTTCCTTGGAGGATTGATATTTTTAATTCCTCTTAGAAACTGTCTTAGGAGAGGATGAGAAAAGACAGGTGGATCGGTATTGTACTCTGCTGAAATTGCTGAAGCATGAATTTTAATGGAAGAGTAAGACAGGCCATTGTGGAGCATTTCTGCCAAGTATTCCAGGATATGCACCATGTTCATCACTGTGGCATCTAGGCCCTTTGCGGTGCTCCAAGTGTGAAATATTTTCCATTTTGCTGAATATGCCTTTCTTGTGGAAGGCCGGCGAGCTTCCATGATGATATCCTTCACTCTCTTGGATAGCTTATCCTGAGGAGGAGTCAAGGTATTTTCCAGGCTGTTAGTTGCAAGGTTTTCAGGTTGGAATGCAGAGTTTTGTAATTGTGCTGAGTCAGAAGTGGCCATTGAGGACGAGGCCATGGTTTCGTACGTGACATGCTCTTTAACAGTGGGTACCAGTGCTGTCTTGGCCAGTCCGGAGCTATCAGAATCACTTTTGGCTGCTCTGTCCTGATCTTCAGTAAGATCTTGGTCAGTAATGGAAGAGGTGGAAATGCATACACTGTTAGTGTTCTCCAGGTAAAAGAGAGGGCGTCCACTTTCCATGCTTGTGGATGGTATGTCCTTGAGCAGAATTTCTTCAGCTGATGATTGTGGGGGGATGCAAAAAGATCTATGTCCATCCGGCCTTCCCCATGATTGTGTTATCTGTAGGAAAATGTCTGGGTGCAGCATCCATTCGTTTGCATCCATGATATTTCTGCTTAAGCTGTCCGCCAGTATATTGTCTTTTCCTGGCACTAACTGGGATTGCAGCTGTATATTAAGTTTCAAGGAAAGTTCCCATAGATTCATTGCCAGTCTGCAAAGAGGGTAGGAATGGGTGCCTCCTTGCTTGTTTATGTACCACATAACTGTGGTGTTGTCTGTCCTTATTAGCAGGTGGCCTTGATGCAGAAAGAGTTTGAAGGCCTCGATTGCATGTATCACTGCCAGCATTTCCTTTTGGTTTATGTGCATGCGTAGCTCCTTTTGTGACCATAGTCCTTGAATACATCTGCCCTCCATGTGTGATCCCCAACCGTGGTCTGAAGCGTCGGTTGTAATGGTTTGGCTGGCTATTGGTTTGCTGAAGGGCAGACCCCTGTTTGACTGGCTTGCTTGAGCCTACCACAGAAATTCCTTTTGAAGGCATGGAATGAGTGGGATCAAAGTTTCTAAGCTGTGACTGTGCTGAGTCCATAAACTCCTTAGGTACCATTGTAGTTTCCTCATATGCAGCCTTGCTTGTGGAATTAGAAGAATGCAAGATGCCATGTAACCCAGGGCCTGCAGGATTTTCCTTGCAGTCAGCTGAGTTTGTCTTGTCAGATTCTTGAAGTAATCCGGTAGTTGTCTTTGTTTTTCTTCTGTGAGAAAAGCCATTTGGGTGGTTGTGTCTAGATCCGCACCCAGAAAAGTTATTCTTTGGGATGGAACAAGTCTTGATTTGTGAATGTTGACTGTATATCCCAAGGCCTGCAGTAGGTGGATGGCATAATCTAAATCCTTTACCAAAGTTTGTTGGCTGTCCGCTTGTATAAGGCAGTCGTCCAGATATGGGTATATTTGAATCCCCTGAAGTCTGCAGTGTGCAATTACTGATGCCAGGCATTTCGTGAATACTCTGGGTGCAGTAGATAAGCCAAAGGGCAATGCTGAGAATTGATAATGCTCTGAACCTGCAAGAAATCTGAGGTGTCTTCTGCAACTTTTTCTGATAGGGACATGCAGGTAAGCCTCCTTGAGGTCTAGAGTCACCAGCCAAGACCCCTTGCCCAGCATGGGAAGGAGTTGCTGTAGAGTCAGCATTTTGAATTTTGGCACAATGAGATAAGTATTCAGTGCGGACAAGTCGAGAATAGGCCTCCATTGATTTTCTTTTCTTGGAACAAGGGATAGTCTGGAATAAAATCCTTGGCCTTGTTCTGAAAGAGGAACCTTTTCTATAGCTTTCATTTGCATTAAGTAGGAGATTTGTTTCAAAGCCTCTGCCCTTTGATTTGGTGGCAGGTCTGGCATGCCTTTTCTTTTTGGCAATGTGTGAAAATGGAACCTGTATCCTTTGTCTATTATTTGCAGTGTCCATTTGTCTCTTGTAATACTGTGCCAATTTTCTGAGAATAAAGAAAGCTTTCCACCCAAAGGTGCTTTTAATTGAGCCCTGGTTGGTGGAGTCAAAGCAAAGTCATTGAGTCTGTCCTTGTGCAGCTGTTGTAGGTCCTGCACTACCTCTCTGGTTGGGAGGCTGCCATTGACGTCCCCTGTAGGAGCCTCTAGCTTGCCCTCTACCTCTGGCACACCTGTTCTTGCCTCTCTGAAATCTTTCTGTGTCCAGAAAGGACCAATTTTTGGTAGGCCAATTTCTGCTGAATCTTGGTGGTTGGACTTGTAGAAAATCTTTGACTGTTTGTACAGATTTTGCCTTTTCCTCAAATTTCTTTAAGACCTCCTGAGCAGTGGAGCCAAATAACTTTTGCTTTTCCAGTGGAGCATCCAGAAGCTTAGCTTTAACATGGCAGGGATTGTTCCTTCAGCCAAGCATATCTACGTATGACTGCACCTGTCATAGCTGACCTACATGAAGCTTCCAATGCATCATAACCACACTGCAAGAAATGGTTGCTAACCTGCTGGGAGTTATGTACCAGATCCTGAAGTGATTTGCGATCTAGGGGTTCAGGTGAAGACAGTTTCTTATGCAATTCATCTAACAAATACTCTTGGTACTGTATCATATGAAATAGACAATTTAATGCTCTCATAGAAAGAGTGGCAGAAGTATACACTTTTTTACCCCATCTCTCTAAAGCCCTGGACTCCCTTTCAGAGGGGAGTGGATTTTTAGTTGTGGCAGCTGCAACCCCTTTAGGGCCCTGGGAAATAGTTTCTGGATCAGCAGAGTGGACCTTGTAAAGAAAATGATGTGAGTCCGGGACCCTGTAGTACCTATCTGGTTTGACAGGGGCCGGAGGAAGAGTGTCAGGGGTTATGCTAGACTCAGAGTACACATCATCAATGACATTCAAAACAGGAGTAATAGCCAAAGGTCTATGCTGAGGTAAATGCAGAAAAGTTCTTAATCTTTTCCTGGAATCAGAGAATTCCTGGCCCTGCCATTTGAAATGCTCTCTCATAGTGTGAAGGGTCTCCCCGAAGGATAGTTCTTCAGGAGGGGAGGCCGAGGGGATAGATTCCTCTGCATCCGAGTCCTCGTAGGCCGAAAAAGCCTCCTCTTGGTAGTCCGAGAGAGCAGAGTCATCAGAGGCCTCCTCTGAGGAGTGGGGATCAGAGGGCTCAACCCTGGGCCTTTTGTCTAGAGGAGGTTGAGAGCCCCTGTCCGAATGGGGTTGGGAGCCCCTAATTAAGGAAATAATGTCCTCTGCTAAGGTTAGAATCTGTGAACTTGTAGAGGGTCCCTGAGGAATAACCCTGGGAGGCATAGCTTTTGTGTGTTTAGCAGCTTTAGCCCTGGTGAATGCCTTTATGGACATGGATGCGGGAGGCCTGGCTGCACCACGAAGTTTCCAAGACACCAGTTTCTGAAGGAAATTCAATAACCGACTCAGCAGGGGCTTCCGGGGCCGAGGTTGTCGGTTGAGCGGTTTCGGGGGTCGGAAGTACCAAGGACTCGGTTTCAGCCGAGACCGAGACACTCGCGGTAGGCCTGGCCGTGGTTTCAGCCGAAACCGCGGCCCGCGTGTCGGTCCTTGTCCTTCCGTTTCTTTGTTAAATGTGAAGACGGAGTCTCCGACGGCATATTGTATGAAAAACTAGCCCCAAGAAATTCCTCTGCAAACTCCGCCCGACATCTAAGAGTGCGTCGGTTGAAGGAAGCACAGGCTGAACAGGCCGAGACGTCGTGGTCTGGGCCTAGGCAGGGAAGGCAGTAAGAGTGGAAATCCTTATGAGGTATTTGTTTCCCACAAGTTAAGCAATTATTAATTTTATCTGACATCGGCTGAGGCAAGAAAGAGTCCCCAACGGGGTACTTAGCTTTTGAAGTCTTCGGTAGCTGAATTACAGGAGCTGGCCAACTGGCACTTGCGAACTGCTTCTGCTTCGGGCACTACGCGGCAAGAAAGACTGAGGAAGATGGCGTTGGCTGACGCTTTTATACCCCAGGCGCTCTGACGTCGGGGAAAGGGAGACATCAGCCGACGCCGGACCCAGACTTTGGAATCTGGCCGACCGAAGGGCTGCCTGAGGCAGGACAACCCATATGTGATGACTGCAGATGCATCCTTGAAGGACATCAGCATGTGCAAAGCCAGGAATCAGAGAGGAATTATTTTAATTGCAGCTTAAATAACAGGATGTTACATATTGCCCTGATTGGTGCAGGAATTTTATTCCAGACTTTTGCTACACAGCGAGTGCAGACTTTTAGTTGGCGGGATAATTCTAGAGAATTTAGAGTTTAGTGCAGAATAGTGATGTGTTTTGTGACTTGTATGAGCTGCAGATGTAGCTACCATGTTGTAACACTGTTCTAGTTTAGATTTTAGGGTGACCTGAAGGTTAGTCAAGATGGGAGAACCATGTAATAGATAGGAGAGTAGGTATGGAGTTGCAAGAGTGACTGTACTGGATACAGTAAGGATGTGTTTTGTTTTGGTTCTGTATTGCATTCCTATTTGTGGTGAGTATTTTTTATATTTATCTGTATGTGGAGGTCATATTTGAGGTTATCATCTGTTGTAACCCCTACCAGTTTTATGTGGGGCACTGCTTCATTTGGCATATTGTTTAGGAGTGTGATTTTAAAGTTGTTTCTCATGGGTAAGTGATTTTGGGAAAAATAAAAGGAGTTTGCTTTTCTTGGGATTAACAAGCCATTGCAAACATGTTTATAGACTGACACTGGACACTGTTAAGAAGTTAACTTGTCTCCCACTGGACAAAATACAGTCCTTTCCAGTGATGTTAGCTCTCCTGCTGCAGCATCCTACTTCATCCGCAACCTTAAGCTCAAAGATTTTGGGTCTTATAGCAGTAGGTATTCATTTTATGCCTTTTGTGAGGTTTCATGTAAGGGACCTGTAGTGGTCTCATTCTCTAGATTCCTTGAATCAGTTTGTCCAGTTTGTTATGGCTTGTTGTAAGCAGCTGCACTGAAGGTTTTATCTTCGCTACCTACACAATGGGTGGCACTTCTTTCCTCTCCTCTTTTCCCCATAGTCAGAATCATCACAGAAGCATCTGCCCCAAGGGACGTCTCTGGAGTTCCTGAGGCTTTGAGAATGGGCAGTCAATTTTCATCATTTTGTAATAGCAGCAATTATCCCCAGTCAAGCCAATACTTCAGCAAACAGGTTCAGCATATGTCTTCTGATGCCACATAGGTTGTAGCAAACAGGTTCAGCATATGTCTTCTGATGCCACATAGGTTGTAGCAAACAGGTTCAGCATATGTCTTCTGATGCCACATAGGTTGTATCAAACAGGTTCAGCATATATCTTCTGATGCCACATAAGTGGTCCTTGAGTTTAGATATAGTATGAATGATCCACTGTCACTGTGAGAAGCCTTGCTGCATCATTTTTGAGTCTCTGACCAGCATTAAATGCAGCAGCTCTTTACAGGGTCATGTACCCAGGGATGCTGTTGTCAATCATTGGCCTCTGGAGTTACTGTATACATTCCTTCCTTCATACTAATAATGAAATTTCCCCAGAAAGCCCAAGAAATGCATATCCAAAGGAATGCTTATAACTCCCTTTTGCCCATAACAAGTTTGGTTCCCACATTTATGGTATCACCTGATAAAAGCACCTCATCTTGTAGAACCTCGCCCAGGTCTTTTTTTTCCCATATGTCCAGCAAGCTTAATCCAGGTCTCCATTCCCTCAAACTAACTACTTATTTTCTGTAGTTCCTATGATGGCCCATCACTTGACACCCCCTTCGGGTGGTTCAAATTTTGACGGCAGCTTAAAAACCTTTTACTAGAGAGATATACGAAGTACAGTGGATACGTTTATTAAGGTAAAGTATAGTGAATAAGATTAACTTTGTGGGTGACTTAACAGGTAACCTACCCTTTCTCTGTACCCATTGCAGCTATTCGGGGCAGATGGCTTTGACAAAAGATGCAGCTTTTCCACTCTGGGATTGCATCTTGTAGGCATCTCTAATTTCCACCAAAGGTTTCACTCTACAAACTTAAAAATATCCTCCCATTTCACTGTTACAGTATTCATAACAATATGGATCCCCTGCCAAGGGTAGCCTGATGTCCAGCCAGTATACTAAAGCCTTAGGTTGCTTTAAAGTACACTGTACGTCACGTATATGTTCCTCCACCAGTCCAACCGCCATGTCTTTATTCTCGATCTGAACACCCGTTCCATTGACGGTTCGCCAAGCCATTGCAGATAAGTACACCATTGGGGTTTATTGTATCTTAACTTTTCTTTTTATTTTTTGTTGCTTGTGGGTTTTCATGTCATACAAGAAGGGTAAATGCTAGTGTGGGAGACAAGATTCCTCATAAAGACCGTCACAAGCAGTGCTTGTTTTGCCTCTGTGCTTCCGATGACCATACATCCTGTTCAGTTTGTCAGGCCATTGTTCCCAAGACCCTCTGTAGTAGGCTTTCTTCTTTGGCTTTGTATCGGGAGAATCAACTTCTCAAGCTCTTAGCTAAAAACACAATGGAAGGAACTTCCCGCTGTGAGGGGCGACCAAGAAATCTAGATTGGATTCTTCTGCTGTACAGCCTCTGCCAAACTTCTCTACTGAGGTGAATAAAAGCGTGGATGTTCGGCCCCATCATTAGATTCTTCTGCCACGACCATTTTATAGGCTGGCAGGGATATGACCTTAGGCACGTCCTTGGAGGCCTTATAGATCGGATGTTCAGGGGGAACCACTGCAGATTATTTCCAAGGGGCCTAGGGGTGTTCATCAAATTTTAGTCAGAGAAGTTCCTGCTACAGTTATTGAATGCCATCCTGGGTCTGACCCTTCTACATTTTGTAAGGCTGACAGTCCCCTTGGAGAAAAAGCAGAAAGCTAAACATATTACTCCAGCTCCCACAGAGTGAATACAGAATTTCACTCAGGGGTTGTTTAATGCTTTGATGTCTCTAAAACCTTCTGAGGGAGTTTTTATTCCAGTTCCTTCTTGGTTCTGTACTCTCCTTAAAAAGTCCAGAGAACAGGATTCCGCTTAGGAGGTGGACTCAGATGAGGAATCCCATGCTTACTTCTCTCAGATTCCCTCTCCTTTAGATTGTGGGTTAGAGGAAGAGGAATCTACTAGTCCTGACACTATTTGAAGAATTTTTCTTTTGTGGACACAATCTTTAGAATGATGAAGTTATTAAAATGGGATTGTGTTCAAGTTTCTGAGGTACAGAAAAGGTATTATGAGCTCCTGCAGATGGATTCTCCCAGATCTTCTGCTGTCTCTCCAATTTTGGCTGCTTTGTTGGATGCCTTTTCTAATGATTCTAAGGCTTCTGACTCCCATCTCTCTGCCCCCCAAGAAACCTGATTGGTTTTATTGGGTGCCTGAGGACTGTAAATTTCTTTATAGGTACCCTTCTGTTAACACCTCAGTGGTGTCTGTGACTTCTGACAAGCCATCTCAACTGCTGCTTTCTTCTGTTACTGCCTTCTGATAAAGATAGCAGAACCATGGAAAGGTTAGGTAAAAAGGTTTATACCTCTACTTCTTTAGCTTTTATGGCTGTCAGTTATTAGACCCATGTGTCCAGGTACATGTTGGCTCTTCTTTCCCAAACCTGTCGGGTAATTTATGAACTTCCAGACTCTGAAGGGAAGACTTCTGATCTTTCCCTGTTAGTGACTTCATCCCAGGTGGCTCGTCATTCCATTAAGTGTAGTTACAGTGCAGTAGATGCTTCCTGTAGGGCTACTGCTTTTGGGTCCGAGATGAGGCAGTGTTCTTTAGCATAAGCTTCAACCTTTGCCTGAAGATATTAAGGCTAAGTTGATGGATGCTCCTCTGGGTAATAATCACTTGTTTGGTGTAGCTGCTTTATTTAAGTGTCCAGGATAAGAACAAGACTTTACAGCAACTTAAACATGTTTTTATTTCTCCTGTAGCCAAGTTTCAGAGAAGTTACCCCAATAAGTCAGCCTTTCTTTGTAGGCAATCTCGCACTCCCCCCAAGTGCAAGAAAGGTAGGAAGTGGGTCCTGCTTAGTGCCCCAGACGTCTCCTTTTCCTGACAAACCAGGTGCTGTCTAACTGTCCTATTTTCCCAGCCACATTCCTCTTTCTCTTTGTCTTTCTCTCTCTCTCTCCTTGTTTGGTTAAAGATTACTCATGACACATGGGTTCTGGCTCTTCTCTGCCAAGGGTATTTCATGGTCTGGAAATCTCTTCCCCATTTTATGTGAATTCCTCAACTCCCTCAGGAAAAGCTGGCCTACTTTCCAGGGGTGCCTTGGGATCTCTTGACTCAGAGTACTATTCAGGAAGTCCCAGTTTCTTAAAGGGGGAAGGAGTTTTATTCCATAATGTTCCTAGTACTGAGGAAAGAGGGTGCTTTGAGTCCAGTTTTAGATCTCTCTCATCTAAATACGTTTCTGAAGATTCCCTGTTTTCGAATGTTGTCCCTTCCAACTTTGTTCCCTCTTTTGCTTACTCAGGCTTAGATGATGTCTCTGGATTTCAAGGATGCTTATCTCCAGTCCAAATAAAATTTCTTGTTAAAAAAAAGGCAGGAATTGAGTAATTTATTAATGTTGTTTAGGTTATATGACATACAGCAATGTATGTGAAGTACAATGTTTGTAAACGTGAACTTGTTAATACAGTTTGACTACTTTTGCATAAATGTATGTTTGCTTATGTCACAAGTGATAATTCAGTACAGGTGTTTAAAAAAAAAAAAAAAAAAAAAAAAAAGATGCTTACCTCCATATCCCAATTCACCCCCTTTTCAGGAAATTTTTGTTTCTCTGTTGCTTACTGGTATTTTCAGTTCTTTGCTTTGTCCTTTGGCCTTTCTACTGCCCCAAGGTATTCGTCAAATGCCTTGTTCCTGTGATTGCTTTTCCAGGCTACAAGGGATCTAATTCTTTTCATACTTGGACAATGTCCTGTTTCAGGCATCCTCTGCAATAGGATAATAGGAGGTTACTAGACTATCGGCCTGGAGGCCATTTTAAGCCTAGCCATTTCATCCCAATGTAACACCATAGATACTCTGGTCAGTACCCAGGATTGTATTTAGTAATGACTGCCCATGTCGACGGGGATTATGGGTGCTATCCCCGGTAAGAATTTATGATGGCTCATCCAGGTTTCTTTTGAACAGTGTCATAAAGGTGCTCTGCTTCACTTGAATAGTTAACCTATTCCAAAGACGAAGCAGTAGCTGGGAGATAATTTTGTCCCTCCAGCATGTTCTATATAAGTCGCAAGCCATATTTAGGTCTCTGTAATAGGTAGCTTTAGTCCTGTTTGATGTACGAATCTGCAACAGATTCATTAGCTTTGGGTCAGAGGTTGCTCTGTAAGCCAGGCACAAGTCTTCCCTAAGAAGTCTGTACGATACAGTACAATTGCTTTTGCTATCTTTTTGAAGTATTATACCTGAATGTCATTTATACATTCTTTATGCAGCACAGCAGCAGTATTACATTTTTTTTTGGGGGGGGCAGGGGGCAGTAGGGTGCTATTTGCAGAAATAAATATTCCTGTGTGTGTTAGTACCAATTTTTAGTAAATGTTGAGTGCTTTGAGGTGAAAGGGTGTGTCAGATGATGTTAGATGGGCAGGGAATATGCCTCATTGTTGTGCAAACTTACATGCATATGATTTTTTTTTTCTAAATATGGTCAGGTTAGAGAATAACTGAGGTTATCCAAGCATTCCTGTGGCATTCTGGGGATTGCTAGGGACTGCTGCAGACTCCCCCACTATCCTCAATGCATTCACATGAACATGAGGCCACGTTCATGACTTGCAAAGGGCTAGTTACACAGATACGTTGCCTTACACATTCAGGTATTTCTGCAGTTTGTTGAGATAAGTGTAAAAGGGACGAATTTGCATACATAGGATCATAAGATCGTAGGAGGTTACTAGGCTAACTGCCCCAGAGCCCTTACAAGCCTAACCAAGTCCAACCCATGTTCTCAAGGGTGTCTAGTTCAGTCAGGTGCTAAAATCAGCACCTTTTGCCCTGTCCAAGAGGGACACAGGTGGAACCCTTGGGGTGAATTTCCTTTTACCCATCCTGTCTCCCAAATTGTGCTTAAATAGGGCCACTGAGAGGCTTTGTTTAACAGGAATAGGAAGCTTGTTCCAAAGGTGGGGCAACCTCTGTGAGACAAATCTGTCTCTCCGGCAAGTTCTGTTGATGTCACATACCAGGTTAAGGTCCTTTGAGTGAGTGACCAGTGAATGTGCAGCATTTCCATAAAAGCTGGGTCAGAGATTGCTCTTTATGCAAGGCTTAGGTCACCTCTGAGCAGTCTGTATGACTCAGGTAAAGTGACAATGACTCACTCTGTCTGCATAAGACACATCTTGAAGAATCACAATTTTATTTGTAAGGAACCTTTGTGGTTTCTCCAATTGCTGCAGATGTTTGGAAAGGAACATACCAAAGGGAGCGTTGTACTCTATTATTGGCCTGATGAGGGAAGAGTATAGGGGCTTATAACCTTTTTTTTTCTGGAGGCAATGCCCTTACTTATGGGATGAGCAATATAAAATGCCCTTCTTACCACTATGGAGACATGGTGATTCAAGTTAAGGTTGCTGTCAACTTGTGTGCCCAGATCTCTCATCTGACTGTGTGCTTAAAGTACTGCTATTGATGTGGTAGTTTGCAGGAACATCATCTTTGCTGAAGGGGATGATAATGCATTTTTTTGCATTAAGTTTAAGACCATGTCTTTGGCACCAGTCATTAGTTTGCGTAAGACCTTCTTGCAGGATGTTGACGTTGCTAGGGGTTTCAGTGATGTCTCCCATTTTGCAGTCGTCAGCAAACTTTGTCAACTGCAGTCCTTTAGTTTTAGCCTGTGCTTTGAAGCAGTAGATTCCAAACAGTAGGGGTCCCAAAACCAATCCCTGTGGAACACCAGTGGATGTTCATCGTGTTACACTGCTGCAGTCATTACACTTGGGTTATCATGCTGTCAGGCGGTCCTGCAGTCGGCCCGAGTTCCAAAGTCTTGGTCCGGCGTCAGTTGCTGTCGCTTCGTCCATGACGTCAGTGCACCAGGGGTATATAAGATGCAGCCAACACCATTTTCTTCAGTCTTTCTTGCCACGCGGTGCCCGAAGCAAAAGCAGTTCGCAAGTGCCGGTCGGCCGACTCCTGAGATTTTCATTCCGAATCCAGAACCGAAGTCTTCTACAAAGCTAAGTACCCCGTTGGGGAAACTTTTTCTTGCCTCAGACCGATGTCAGTAAAAGTTAATAATTGTATTTCTTGTGGGAAGCCAATACCTCATAAGGATTTCCATTCCTATTATATCCCATGCCTAGGCCCAGACCACGACGTCACAGGTTGTCGGTTTTGTGCTAGGTTTAACAAGTGCACTGTTAAACGTCGGTTTGATTTTGCCCAACTTTATTTTGGCAGAAAATTCAATTACACCATGCCGTCGGAACAACTGATGACCGGGTTACACAAAAACGCAGAGACAAGGACAGGCATCCGAGGCCCAAAACTGACGACGATGCCTCTTCTAGGCCAGTCGCTGGTTCTCCGGTTTTCAGCGAGGCACCTTCGCAGCCACTGATGACCGCTTCTTTGGAACCACAGGCCGCCTCTAGCTCCCACTTGGAGATGGCTGGGCCTTCAGATACACCAGACCTACGGCCTACCGAGACTAACCTTTCAGAGGGCTCCGGAGTAGCTGAACAACCCGCAGCTTCAGAGGGTATTTTCAGGCCTACTCAGTTAACCATTAAATCTTCTGCTAAATCTAAACTAAAGAAACAACTTCAGCATTCACCAGGACAGGCCTCCATGCCTAAGAAACAGATGCTCAAAATGGCCGAAGACTTAATTACTGTGATCAGGGGGTCCCACCCTCCTCCTGATAAAAGGCCTAGACAGGATGCAGATTATGACAAATCCGACCAGGTATCCATCTCCTCAGATTCATCCTCAGACCTAGGATATTCTTTACCCCCTTATGAGGATACTGATGCTGAGGAATCAATTCCTTCAGCCTCTCCACAAGAGGACTACTCCTTTGGGGAAACCTTACATACCCTTCAGAGGGCTCCGGAATAGCTGAACAGCTTCAGAGGGTGTTTTCAGGCCTACTCAGTTAACCATTAAATCTTCTGCTAAATCTAAACTAAAGAAACAACTTCAGCATTCACCAGGACAGGCCTCCATGCCTAAGAAACAGATGCTCAAAATGGCCGAAGACTTAATTACTGTGATCAGGGGGTCCCACCCTCCTCCTGATAAAAGGCCTAGACAGGATGCAGATTATGACTCATCCGACCAGGTGTCCATCTCCTCAGATGTAGGATATTCTTTACCCCCTTATGAGAATTCTGATGCTGAGGAATCAATTCCTTCAGCCTCTCCACAAGAGGATTACTCCTTTGGAAAAACCTTACATACCATGCAGGAGCATTTCCATTGGGAGGGCCAGGATTATTCAGAATCCAAGAAAAGGCTCAGAGATTTTCTTTTATTACCTCAACACAGACCCCTTGCTATTCCGCTAGAGTTAGATATTGTGGATGATGTGTATTCTGAATCCAGTTTAAATCCTGATTCTTTACCTCCTGCTCCAGTTAAGCCAGACAGATACTATAGAGTCCCTGACCCTCACAAATTCCTTTATAAAAGCCCTGTTGCTGACCCTGAAACTATTTCCCAGGTTCCCAAAGGGGTAAAGGCCTCTAAAGCAAAAAATCCAGTTCCCTCTGACAGAGATTCCAGAGCATTAGACAGATGGGGGAAGAAAGTATATACATCTGCAACTTTAGCAATGAGGGCCTTAAATTGCCAGTTTCACATGCTTAAATATCAGCAATTTTGATGTCTCAGTTGAAACAAAAAATGCTTCCAAATTCAGATCTTCCTAATTATAAGGAAATGCAGGATTTATTGCATGCAGCTGAACAAGTGGGAAAACATACTTTGCAATGTGGTTGTGATTCATTAGAGGCCTCCTGTAGAGCAGCAGCTACAGGGTCTGTCATTAGGAGACATGCTTGGTTAAAAGAGCAGACTTGACCAGATCATGTTAAAGCAAAATTATTGGATGCACCTTTGCAGCAGGATGTTTTATTTGGAGTTAAGGCAGAAGAGGTATTAAAGAAAATGGAGGATAAAGCAAAATCTATGCAAACGGTGAAGGCTTTCTTACAGGTTCAGCCTCCTCGATTTAGCAGAAATTGGCCAATAAAGAATTGGTCCTTTCCAGTTTCAGACAGACCTCAAAGGGGCAGATACAGACGTCCAAGAGGCAGAGGTCAACCACAAGGTACTTACAGGCCTCAACAATGGGGTGCTTCAACCCAGAAAGAAGGGGGAGACAGGCCTCAGCCATATAAAAAACAGCCCCAGTGACTTCCCACTACAACTGCCAAACATCTCTCTCTTGGCAACCCCCTTGGGGAGAAAACTGGCACTTTTCAGTCACAATTGGCATATGATCAACAAAGACAAATGGGTTCTCAATATTGTGTCTCAGGGTTACAGGTTCCATTTTCACACTCTGCCAAGGTTAAAAGGAATGCCAAATTTGCCACCAAATCAATGGGCAGAGGCTCAAAGACAAATTACAGCACTCCTGGACATGAGAGCTATTCAAAAGGTACCAACACAGGGGCAAGGACAAGGATTTTACTCAAGACTCTTTCTGGTTCCCAGAAAGGACAAAGCCTGGAGGCCCATTCTGGATCTTTCTTCTCTAAAGACTTACCTGGATGTTCCAAAATTCAAAATGTTGACACTACAGCAGCTTCTTCCCATGCTGGGCAAGAAAGCTTGGCTCGTAACTTTGGACCTCAAGGAGGCATACCTGCATGTCCCTATCAAACAAAATTGCAGAAGATACCTCAGATTCTTAGCAGGTTCAATGCATTACCAATTCTCTGCACTGCCCTTTGGCTTATCTACTGCGCCCAGGGTCTTTACAAAAATGCCTGGCACCAGTAATTGCATTTTGCAGACAATAAGGAATTCAAATTTACCCATACTTGGACGACTGCCTTATTCAAGCAGAGAGCAAAGACATTCTTCTAGAGCATCTGGCATTTGTAAAAAGACTGCTAATTTGCCTAGGGTACACAGTAAATGAAAAGAAATCAAAACTAGTGCCCTCACAAGAGATAATATTCCTGGATGCCAGCTTAAATACAACGGCCCAGATGGCTTATCTCACTCCAGATAAGCAAGGACAACTGGCTCAATATTTCCAATTGATGGCAACAAAAACCCAACTCCCTGCAAGAAAAATTCTGCAGGCCTTGGGTTACATGGCATCTTGCATACTATTAATTCCATATGCCAAACTGCATAGGAGGAAACTACAGTGGTACCTAAAGAGTGTCTGGTCTCAACACTGTCACAGTTTGGAAACATTGATACCACTTATTTCTTGCCTTCAACAGGAGTTTCGATGGTGGGCTCAAGCCTGTCACCTCAACAAGGGACAGCCTTTCACTCAACCCAGGCAAACACTGACAACAGATGCTTCGGATTACGCCTGGGGAGCACACATGGCAGGAAAATGTAGTCAGGGCAAGTGGCCCGCAGAACAAAGGCATCTTCACATCAATCAAAAAGAGATGCTAGCTGTACAAAATGCCCTTATATCTTTCAAGGACCTTCTGCATCCAGGACAACTACAACTAAAGACAGACAACATCACAGTTATGTGGTACATAAACAAGCAAGGGGGCACTCATTCATATCCCCTCTGCAGACAAGCCATGACCTTGTGGAACACAGCTATAACCTATCAAGTTTATCTGCAAGCACAATTCCTGCCAGGAGAGAAAAACACACTGGCAGACGACTTAAGCAGAAACATCATGGATCCGCACAAGTGGAAATTACATCCACAAATGTTCAGGATGATAACACAAAAATGGTGGAACCCAGACATAGATCTGTTCGCATCCCCAATGAATTGCCAGCTACAGAAATTCTGCACAAGGGCTTACCACCCACAAGCATGGAAAGTGGATGCCCTTTCATTCAGTTGGAAAAACCTACAAGTATACGCTTTCCCACCACTACCTCTCCTTTCAAAGGTACTCATAAAAGCCAAAGATGATCCTGATTGCCCCAGACTGGCCACGCCAGCACTGGTACCCAATCTTAAAGAACTTAGCTCAAGGTCCACCATGGATTTTGCCTCAAATCCCACAACTTCTGACTCAGCAAAACAATCAGATACTTCACGGCCAGCTCAAGACTTTAAACATGGCTGCATGGCAGATTCCTTAGTCAAGCAAACAATGCCTCTCTCCAAAGCTGTTATGGATGTCATTCTGGAGGCCAGAAGGCCTAGCACCAGGAAAACCTATTTGGATAAATGGAAGAGATTCTGTGCCTGGAACCAGGCTCACAGCCTTGACCCTCTTGTCCCAAATATTCCTCAGGTACTACAATACTTGACTGAGATGCTGGACAAAGGCCTCTCCTTTTCATCCGTTAAGATCCATGCCTTTGCCATCTCTGCTCATTACAACACAGATCCACCAAATTTTTTCTCATCCTTTGCTAAAACAGTACCTCAGAGGGGCTAAAAACGTAAGACCCACCCCTTAGAGCTCCAACTCCAACTTGCGACCTCAGCTTTGTCTTGGAAAAATTAACTTTACCTCCTTTTGAGCCAGCTAACTCAGCAGACTTAAAATGTGTCTCTTGGAAAACTGCTCTGCTCCTGCCAATAACCTCAGCATGAAGAGTTTCAGAATTACAGGCACTAATGGCAGTGAAACCTTTCATCATTTTCCACCAAGACAGGGTGTCTTTAAGAACAAACCCTACTTTTATGCCAAAGGTGGTATCAAGTGTGGCTCTAAACCAAACTATTCACTTGACAACTTTTTATCCAAATCCACAGAATAAAGGGGAGAGACTACTGCATTCCTTGGACATACACAGGCAGTTACACTTCTACTTGGACAAAACAAAAGCTTTCAGGAAAACTGAGCAATTGTTTGTAGCATATGCTGCAGGACCACAGGGAAAAGCCATTTCAAAACAGACCATTTCAAAATGGATAGGGCATTGTATATGTTTCTGCTATACACACCATGGTAAAACTGCACCTAACAGCATTAGGTCTCATTCCACCAGGGCAACAGCCACTTCAACTGCCTACCTCAGAGGAGTACCTACCAAGGACATTTTGGAAGCAGCAACCTGGAGTTCTGTACATACCTTCACCAAGCATTACCATTGGCCTCTTTACTCTAAATCCAGAGCTGGCTTTGCCACTGCAGTCCTGCAGGGCCTTATAGCCACCCCTAATGCCTTATGGAACCAGCCACCCTACCTCAGCTTTGGGATTCTACCCAAGTGTAATGACTGCAGCAGTGTAACACGATGAACATAGTACAGTTTTGTACCTACCATAAATGTAGATGTTTGAGTGTATACACTGTTGCAGTCTAGGTTACCCTCCCTCCTTCCCCTCTTACTTGCTGATACTTACCCAAGCCTTGTACCCTTTGCTACCTAGGGGGAGTATTTGCTGGTAACTGAAAGTTTTTGATTGCTTTTCTTATGTATGTTTTATTAGCAATTTACATTGCCTATCTTTTTGGGGGCACCTGACATCTGGGGCAAGAAAAACTGAAGAAAATGGCATCGACTGCATCTTATATACCTCTAGCGCACTGACGTCAGGGAAGAAGCGAAAGCAACTGACGCTGGACCAAGACTTTGGAACTCGGGCCGACTTCAGGACCGCCTGATGGCAGGATAACCCAAGTGCAATGATTGAAGTAGTGTATACACTCGAACATCTACATTTATGGTAGGTACAAAACTGTACTTTATGGATCTGCTGGAGGAGGTGGAGTCCCCTATTTTGACTGTATAAGATGTCCTTTTATTCCTGTGTTGCAGTATTCTGTACTCTTGGGTTTTCTCCTATTTTTACATAAATGTCTGGTCAGTATTCAAAAGCTTGCAGTCACCACTAGGTTTGTGGGGTGTCTGACATGGCTGGAGTAATGTTGGCCATAAAAGTGACATCTACACCCACCAGACCTCAGAACTTCTCTGCCGCCAGTCGAACATCAGCTTTTCCTGCCATACCAGCCTTCGGATCACAAATATTAAGATAAGTACCCCACTAGGGACATTTTCTATGTGTCATCCAGGAAGGGAAAGTGCAAGTGCGGCCATCAGGTTCCCCTTAAAGATGCCCACGAGCTCTGCCCCTTTTGTATAGGGCCTACACACTGCCATAAGGCATGCCCCATTTGCTAGGCCTCCATCTTGAAAATCCTGCATAGCAGATTGCACGCTTTGAGTATACATCTCAAGAATCGGCATCTTAAGCACTTAGCCTTGGATATGGAGAGGCCGCATGGTCAGCCCATCAAGCTGCGCAAGAAAAAGGCCAAAACGGCTAGGCCTGAAACTGTAGCTGTGCTTCCACCACCCAACATCCTCCCTGTTACCATCAGCCTGGAGGAGCGATTGGTTGCTGCCAGTATGGGTACAGCAGGTACCGATGTGGAAGCCACAGAACCCAGAATGGAAGGCACTTTCTGGGAGGTCTTGCAGATGTCGGCTTCCGACGGCGAGGGGGAACCACGACTTGCCTCCCAGGCGGATCCCTCCACTACAGTGCTGTTGACACCAGGCCTTCCCTGATCCAGACGCCCACTAGGCCTTCTCTGAAAAATAAAGAGAAAAGGAAGCATACTTCTCCCTTGGCAGAAAGCCAGCCTGATTGGCAGGCCTTTTCACAGAATCTATTCAATGCTTTGATGGCCTTAAGGCCTCCTCAATGCCTCCCCCTTTTGATGAGCCCTAGGGCCCCAGGCCATAGATAGCTCTCCGGTGGAGATGGAGGAATCCTTAGAGGATTCACTTTCTTATATCTCTTAAGTTACCCTGCCTTCCTGGCTATGCCTCCCTAGAGGAACAATCTGCTGAAGCAGATAACTGACCCGAAGATTTCACCTTTGAGGAAATCATTACTAAAATGAGGGAGCAATTCCAATGGGATTTCTCTGAGATGACAGAAGTTCAGAAAAGATGCTACGAACTCCTTCAGATGGACTCCCCTGCCCCTTCAGTTATACCACCAGTACTGCTAGCATTTCTTGATGCATCTAGTGCAGCATCTCTTAACCCAGACTTTCAGCCTCCTGCACCATGCAGGCCTGACAGATTTTACAAAGTCCCTGAGGGAGCCAAATTCTTGGTTAAGTGCCCTGCTGCTGACCCAGGCACTGTCTCAGTTTCAGCAGACGAGGCATCCAATACTCCTTCCTTGCTCTTCCCTCCTTCCTACTGACAAAGACAGTAAGATCATGGAACACCTTGGGAAGTAGGTCTATACATCTGCCACCTTGGCATTCCGGACAATAAATTATCAAACACACGTGTCCAAATATGCCCTAGCACTTTTGGAAAAAGCCACCAAACAATTGTCTGACATTCCAGACTCTCCTGCCAAAGCTCAACTGCATAGCCTTATTTCTCTAACCTCTCAGGTCACTAAGCACTCCATTAAGTGCAGCTGTGATGCTGCAGAAGCTTCAGCAAGGTCAACTGCATCTGCCACGGTCCTGAGGAGATATTCTTGGTTAAGACTACATCCTCAGCCAGATGACATCAGAGCAAAATTATTAGATGCACCTTTAGATAACTCAGCTCTATTTGTGATTAAAGTAGCAGACGTATGAAAAACTCTGCAACAAAAGGGGAAGGAGTTACAAGACCTTAAGCACTTGTTTGTTTCTCCTATCCTCAAATTCCATAGGAATTACCCTTCAAAAACCCAGGTTATCAGGAAGCATCCTCCTCCTACCCCTCCTTCCAGGCCCTACAAATTGACAGGAAGCAAACTACTACTTCTATTAGCCTCAGTTTCAAGACAGGACAGGTAGTCTGTGAGTACCTGCCAGTTTTGAACACCCCCTATTCCATTCCCCTGTCAGTAAGGCTCTGTCACTGTCTCCCTGTGTGGAGAAACATTACCATAGACAGATGGGTTCTATCCATAATAGCAAAGGGTTACTTCATGACCTGGATCAATACTCCCATCTTGGAGAGGTATTCCTCAGCTCCCCCAGAGAGCAACTTCCTTTCTTTCAACCAGTTCTAGACACCATCATTGCCCAGGGTACTATTCAACATGTCCCACCATCAGATCAGGGGAAAGCATTCTATTCCAGGCTCTCCCTAGTGCCAAAGAAAAATGGCCTGTGGAGGCCAATCCCTAGATTTCTCCCACCTAAAATTCTTCCTGCAAATGCCCACCTTCTGGATGCTCACATTGCAAACCCTTTTCCCTTTAAATTTACCTCAAGGGTTCATGGCCATCCTGGACATCAAGAATGCCTACCTTCACATTCCCATAAGGCCCAATTTCAGGAGATACCTGTGTTTTTCTGTGGCCTCCTCACATGATCAGTTCTCGGCCTTTACCATTCAGTCTCTCTACAGCACTAAAGGTCTTCACCAATGCCTGGCACTAGTAGTGGCCTTCTGCAGGACCCAAGGGATTCAAATTTTCTTTACTTAGATGACCTACTTATTCAGGTGGATTGCAAAGAAACCCTTCTCCATCTGCACACATCTCTCTCCCTCCTGCAGGCACTGAGCTTCAAGATAAATTATCCCAAGTCCAACCTGACCCTCTCTCAAGACATTGGCTTCTTAGGATGCAGGATTTGGACGGATTTCATGAAGGCTTTCCTACCACCCCAAAAGGTGGAGAACCTAAGGCAGTACCTGCTCACTGCCCTTCAGGCCACAGAATTGACTGCCAGGCAGTACCTCAGATGCCTGGACCACATGGCATTGAACATTCCCATGTTACCATTGGCGAGACTTCACATATGGAAGCTACAGTGGTACCCAAGATCCATATCAACTCAGCACTCTCATCCTCTGGAGTTCAGGATCCCCTTTCTGTCTTGCCTCAAGAAAGAGATTCAGTGGTGGTTGAATCAGGTCAGCTACAACCCAGGTCTTCCTCTTCAGGTGCCCTTGCCAGTACAGGAAGTATCCACAGATGCCTGAGACCTGGGGTTGGGAGCAACTATGGGCTCCCTAAGAGTCCAAGGTACTTGGCCAGAATCCACCAAACAGGAGCATGTCAATGTCCGAGAGATTAGAACAAGTCTTCTGGCCCTGAAGGCCTTTCAGCCAGACCTGAAACAAGGCCCATTGAAACTGTTCACAGAAAACACTACAGTTCTGTGGTATGTCAGCAAGCAGGGGGGAACAAAATCATATTTGCTTTGCAGACCAGCTCTCCTAATGTGGGAGCTGGCTACAGGGCAGTGAGTCGCACTTCAAGCTGTGTACATCCCTTCAGAACAGAATTCTCAGGCAGACACCTTAAGCAGGTCCATGTCACAGTCCCACGAATGGATGCTCTACAGGGATGTGTTCTTGAACATAGTCCACAGATGGGGTACACCTCAAATAGATCTGTTTGCCTTCCCATGAACAGACAACTTCCATCCTTTTGCACCAGGCTGCCCAACTCTCTGGCGAGGGCAACAGATGCCTTTTCATTTTCCTGGAAGGGGATGTTTCATTATGCATTCTCCCCCTTCTTCAAAAAGTCCTACTGAAAATTCAGCAGGACAGACCAAAAATCTTGATGGTGACCCCGTTTTGGCCAAAACAGCACTGGTTCCCTGCCCTTCTGCATTTAGCCAAGGGCAGTCACCACAAGTTACTCCACAGAGTGGATCCTCTCACACAGGATAAGAGATCTCTAATACATCCACACTGGCAATCTCTACAGCTTACCCTGTAGGTAATAGAATTCTGATCCCTTACAGACACCTGTACAATGAGGAAGTACTTACAGTCCTGCAGGAGTTCCATGAAACCTAACATTAGGAGATCTTGCATATCTAAATGGAAAGATTCTCCATATGGTCTCTTCAAAGACAGAGTGATGTCCCCTTGATACTGTCCTATCTATGCAAACCTTTGCAGACAGGGTTAGCGTACTCCTCCATCAAGACTCACCTGGCTGGCATTTCAGTTTGTCTGCCTCTGGAGCCCCCTTTGGCTTCCAGAATGCCTGCAAAGTTGTTCCTAAAGGGAGTGCTACACCTCTGGCCCCCCAGGAAACCTATTACCCCTCTCTGGGACCTGAATTACATCTTGGAGAAGCTCACGGCCCCTCCCCCTTTGAACCAGCCTCCAAGACTTCTGTGAAGCACTGCACTTGAAAAACAGTACTCCTAGTGGCCTTGACATCGGCTAGAAAAGTGTCCGAGCTGCAAGCTCTTATGGCCTTTCCCCCTTTTCTCATCTTCCATAAAGACAAGGTAACCCCTAGGACCAAACCCTTCCTTCATGCCCAAGGTGGTCAATGAGCCTTCTTTAAACCAAGCTGTTCACCTCCCCACCTTGTTTGCCCATCCTCAGAGTGACTGAGAGAGTCTTGCATTCCCTTGATGTGCACAGATAGCTCAGGTTGTACTTGGACAAGACTAAGTCTGTTAGAAAATCTAACCAGTTGATGTTCTTCGTGTTTCACTGTTACAGTCATCACATTTGGGTTATCTGCTTGCAGTAGCCCTCAGTCGGCCTGATTATCAAAGTCTTGGGTCCTGTGTCAGTTGTTGTCTCATCTTCCATGACGTCAGATAGTCAGGGGGGTATAAAGCATGCACCCGATGCCATTACATCAGTCTTTCTTGCCATGCGGTGCCCAAAGCAGAAGCAGTTCACAAGTGCCGGTCAGCCAACTCCTGAAATTTTCATTTTCGAGTTTCAGAACTGAAGTCATCAACTAAATCTAAGTACCCCGTTGGGGAAACTTTTTCTTGCCCTAAACCGATATCAGTAAAAGTCAATAATTGTATTTCTTGTGGAAAGCAAATACCTCACAAAGACTTTAATTCATACTGTATTCCTTGCCTAGGCCCTGACCACGACATACCTCGCTGTCGGTTTTGTGCCTTAATTAACCTTCAGTTCAATTATCCAGATATGTCTTTGGTACGCCATCCGACTACCGACATTCCACAAAAAAACGCAAAGATAAATAGGTCCAAAGCTGATGACGACACTTCTCCTAAGCCAGTCACCAGTTCGCCAGTACTCAGTGAGGCGCTTTTGCAGCCCCTGATACCCGCTACTTCAGATTCACAGGCCTCTACTGAGACCCATTCAGAGTCTGGTATGTCGTGAGATGCTTAAACCGTGGAACCTGCGGATGTCTCTACCTTGGATGGGTCCAGAGTTGCTGTGCAGGCACTGGCTTCTGAGGGTGTATTCAGGCCTACTGACTTGCATATTAAACCAACGCCATCTTCTTCTTCAAGGCCTAAAACACGATCCATGCCTAGAAAACGGACACCCAGACCACATGGTCAGGTCTGTATGCCTAAAAAACAAATTATAAGAATGGCTGAATACCTTATTACTCTAATCAGGGGAAGCCACCTTTCCCCCCTCTAAGAGACCTAGGACTGAGTTTCCTTACGATTCTTCTGATCAGGACTCTGAAATTTCTGTTTCCTCTGATGACCAGGATTTACCCTTATCTACCTTTGATGATTCTGATGCAGAGGACTCTATTCCCTCTGCTTCTCCTCCAGAGGATTTCTCCTTTGGTGAACCCTTGCATACTCTTAGGGAGCATTTTCGGTGGGAAAGCCAGGATTTCTCTGATTCTAAAAAGAGGCTTAGGGATTTCTTACTCCTGTCCCAACACAGGCCTTTAGCTATCCCCCCTGTTCTGGACATTGTTGATGATGCCTTCTCGGAATCTAGCTTGGCCCTTGACTCTTTATCTCCTGCTCCCAGAAAACCTGATAGATATTACAGGGTTCCTGCCTCTCACAAGTTCCTCTTTAAAAATCATACTGCGGATCCTGAGACCATTTCACAGGGACCCAAGGGCATTAAGGCTACTACTGCCAAAAATCCTACCCCCCCCCCACCCCCATAAAGATTCCAGGGCACTGGATAGATGGGGTAAGAATGTATACACTTTTGCAGCCTTGGCCATTAGGGCCTTAAACTGCCAGTTTCATATGTTAAAGTATCAGCAGCATATTATTGGATTGCTTAAACAGAAAATGATGTTGATTCCTGACTTTGCTGAAAATAAAGATTTGTAGGATTTAATGCATTCTTCTGAACAAGTTGGGAAACATACTTTGCAATGTGGTTTTGATTCTCTAGAGGCATCTTGAAGGGCTGCTGTCACTGGGTCTGTACTTAAGGCATGCTTGGCTTAAGGAGCAATCTTTGTCAGATCATGTTAAAGCTAAGTATCTGGATGCTCCCTTAAACCAAGACTGCCTGTTTGGCAATAGAGCAGAAGAAGTACTTAAAAAGATGGAGGAAAAAGCTAAATCTATGCAAATTGTTAAAGGTTTCCTGCAAGTACAGCCGCCTAGATTTAGTAAGCATTCTCCCTCTAAAAATTGGTCCTTTCCTTCCTCTTCCAGGCCTTCTCAGTCCAAACCCAGAACCAGCAGAACACCCAGTCTTCAGTCCCAAGATACTCACAGGACTAAGCAGTGGGGGGCTCCCAATTCCAAAGCAGGGAGTGGTAAGACTCTCCCTATGGTAAACTGTCTCAATGACTTAACTTTAAATCTTTCAAGCCCTGCACAACTGACTGTTCCTTTAGGGGGAAAGATTGCCCTGCAGGCAAAAACTGGGAACTCATTACCCAGGACAAATAGGTTTTAAATATAGTTTCCCAAGGATACATATTCCACTTCCACTCCTTACTAACCCCAAACGGTTGGCCAGATCTACCCCCACATCAGTGGGCAGAGGCTGAAAAGCAAATTCTCTCTCTCTCAAGCATCAGGGCTAGTCAACCTGTCCCAGAAGAGGAAAGGGGGCAATGTTTCTACTCAAGACTTTTCCTGGTACCCAGAAAAGACAACTCCTGGCATCCTATCCTGGACCTCTTTATCCTAAACACATTTTTGGTGATCCCAAAATTCAAGATGCTAACTCTTCACCAGGTGCTTCCTATGCTAGGTAAGGATGTCTGGTTGGCAACATTGCATTTAAAGGAAGCCTACCTGCACATCACAATAAGGGAATCTTGCAGAAGATACCTACTCTTCAAAGCAGGCTACATGCAGTATCAGTTCTCTGCTCTGCCCTTTGGCTTATCTACTGCACCCAAGGGTATTTACAAAGTGCCTAGCTCCAGTCATTGCATTTTGCAGGCAAAGAAATATTAAAATATACCCATACCTGGACGATTCTCTAATTCAGGCAGAAAGCCAGGACATACTTTTGAATCATGTGACATTTGTGCAAAAGGAGCTAACTTGTCTGGAGTAAACCATAAACGAAAAGAAATCACATCTGGTACCCTGTCAACAAATTATATTCCTGGGAGCAAGCTTGAACACAACTTCCCAGATGGCTTTACTCACGCCAGAGAAACAAATTCATTTGACAACTTACTTCAAACTAATGGCCACAAAAACCCTGTTATCTGCAAGGCAAATACTGCAAGGCTTGGGGTTCATGGCCTCCTGCATTCTACTAATTCCATATGCAAGACTACATATGAGGAAACTACAATGGTATCTAAAAAGTCTATGGTGTCAACATTCTCAGGATCTAGAAGCAATGATTCCAATCATAGGTTGATACTAGGCTATCTGCCCTAGGGCATTTATAAGCCTAGCCAGAGTGTGTTTGGTTTTCGCCACCCTTTTATATTAGTTGACTGTGCCTCTGTATAGTAGGTCACAGAAGGTAGCCCTTTTTAAGGTTAGTTTACTGTACCTCTGTCAAGCAGGGACACAGAAGAGATCCCAGGGGTAAACTTACGATCTCCCATCCACTCGTCAAGATTTCTGTTGGAGGGTCAGTGAGGGGCTGTGCCTAACATGGATTGGGATTTTGTTCCAGAGTGAGGAGAGCCTCTGGAATATGAATCTGTCCCTCCAGCATATCCTATTTATTTCTGTGCTGAGGATCAAGTCCCTGGAGCGTGTAGCTCGAAGGGAATTGGATTTCCTGAGGTGAAGCATGTCCATTAATTCTGGGTTGGACATGGCTTTATATGTCAGACACAGATCGCCTCTGAGTAGGCGGTACGCAACTGAGTAGAGCTGGAGTTTCTTTAGCCGAACTCCATAGGGTATCTGTTTGAGCCCCTTGATCCTCTTGGTGAGGTACTTTTGGGGTCTTTCCAGTTGCTGCAGGTGTCGGATAAGGTACATCCCAAATGGGGCATTGTATTCAATTATGGGCCTGATAAGCGATGAGTAGAGGGGCACAATGACCTCTCTTGATCTAGATTTGAATCCTTTCATGATAAGGTAGGCCACATAGTAGGTCTTTCTAACCACTTTGGCAATGTGATTGTCAAAGGAGAGATTGCCAATCTGCTTGGGTCCCCAAGTCCCTAATTACTTCTTCTGTACTTAGTGGATTACCACCTATGTGGTAATTTGTGGACAATTTGTTTTTCCCAAAGGGGATGACTATGCACTTTTTGGCATTTAGCTTTAGGCCATGGCTCTGGCACCAGTTATCCGTCTCTGTGAGACCCTTTTGGAGGATGCTTGTGTCAGCCGGAGAGTCTATTACGGCACCCAGTTTGCAGTCATCTGCGAACTTGGTCAGCCATAGTCCACCCGTGTTAGCCTGTACCTTAGAGAAATATATACCAAACAAGAGAGGTCCCAAGACTGAGCCTTGTGGGACGCCACTTGTAACTGGTTTAGAGTCTGACATGGCACCTGCTATTCTGACCATGTGGGTTCTATCCCTGAGCCAGTTTGCAACCCATCTTGTGACATAGGGGTTGATATTTAAGCTGGTGAGCTTATTTATGATGCCCGAGTGGGGTATTGTGTCGAAGGCTTTTGCGAGGTCCAGGTAGGCTGTGTGGACTACCTTCTCTTCATCTATGGCTTTGGTAACTGTTTCAAAGAAGTCGACCAGGTTCAAGAGGCAAGATCTGCCCTTAACAAAGCTGAATTGGGTAGGATCCAGTGTCTGGAGGTACCCAATATCTTTGTTTATGATTTCCATGATGATGCGCTCCATAGCTTTGCAGACCAGGCTAGTCAGGCTTATAGGGAGATAGTTTCCGTGGTCTCTTGTGGCACCACCTTTGTGGAGTGGGACCACTGTTGCTGTACGCCATTCCTTGGGTACATATCCTGTAGTAAGGCTGAGATTGAACAGTGACTTTATATGAGGGTTTAGTTCTTCTTGGAGCTCATGTAAGACATAGCCCGGGACACCATCTGGTCCCATTGATGCTGTGCTTTTTTGCTTTGGAGAGGACAGCTCTCACCTGTGCATCTTGTGATCTCAGGAAGGCTACACTCTGTTGGGATAGACATTTGCTCTTTTGGGGGGGAAGGGGGAGAGAAGTTTGCACTGAACCTTTCTGCCAGGATGTTGGCAATGTCTGTGGGTTCAGTGTATTTTTTGTCATTTTGCACTAACTCAGAGCATATCTGGGAGTTGCCTCCCAGGTTTCTGACATAACTAAAGAAGGCCTTGTGATTATCTTTAGTGTCTTGTGCAATTTTTCTTTTGAAGCTGGCCTTAGATGATTTTATGAGGGATCGTAGTTTCTTGCTAGTACTGATCAGAGACACCTTCCCTTTTTGGGATTTTGCTCTATCATGTAGTAGCTTTCTCCTTCTGTTGTATAGCTTATTTATGGCTGGGGTCCACCAGACAGGTCTCCTGCCTTTGGAGCAGTGAGTCTTGGTTTTATTTGAGATAGCATGCTCCATGCATTCCTGTAGGTGTCCATAGAATGCTTTTTAAAGGATTCTGCATTTTGGGCCATATTTTCCACTGGCCTGGGGGCTTTGAAGGATTCCACCTCAGTTTTGAGAAGTGTGAAGTTTGCTTTTGAGAAGTTCTTCACCATGGTTTCCTTGGCTAGGGGTGGGGACGGAATATGGATGCCCAGTGAGATTAGTTTATGGTCTGATCTTACCAATGAGGGGTATACTTCTGGTGTGGAACATAGAGACCCCATGTTGGTGATGACCAGATCCAATATGTTTTCCCCTCTTGTGGGAGTGGTGACCAGTTGTTCCATAGCATTTGAGTTTATAAATTCTAGGAACCGTTGGGTGAGGGTGTTTGGGCTTGAGTAGTTTTCCCAATCAATGTTTGGGTAGTTGAAGTCACCCAATATAATGGTGATTGGAGAGACCTTCATATTCTCCAGTGTTCTCAGGAAAGCCGGGTGAGGATGTCCTTCAAGGATGCATCTGCAGTCCTTACAAATGGGGTTGTCCTGTCGTCAGGCAGCCCTTCGGTCGGCCGGATTCCAAAGTCTGGGTCTGGCCTCGGCTGGTGTCGCACTTCACCCGACGTCATAGCTGCAGTTATTCGGGTATAAAGGCATCAGCCGACGCCATCTTCCTCAGTCTTTCTTGCCGCGTGGCACCCGAAGCAGAAGCTGTTCGCAAGTGCCGGTCGGTCAGAACCAGAGATTACTACCGAATACTACTACCGAAGACTTCTAAAAAGCTAAGTACCCCGTTGGGGACTCTTTCTTGCCTCAGCCAATGTCAGAAAAAGTGAATAACTGTTTAACTTGTGGGAAACAAATACCTCATAAAGATTTCCACTCTTACTGCTTACCTTGTCTAGGCCCAGACCACGACGTTGCAGCTTGTCTAGCCTGTGCTTCTTTTAACCGGCGGACGCTTAGACGTCGGTCGGAATTTGCTGAGGAGTTTTTCGGCTCTGATTTTGCTTATATTATGCCGTCGGATCCTCCGACTTCGCAAATATCTAAAAAACGCAAGGAAAAGGTCCGACACTCGCGGTCCGCTGAAACCGAGCAAGCGGTTCTTCCTTCAGCCGAAAACTTACCTTCTACCGAGGCCTCTTCCAACCTCGTGGAATCGGCTTCTGAAATCCCACCTGCTGTTGCAGTTTCTCAGGAATTATCAGACACTATTCCCTTGGATATTTCAACCCCTGCACGTGGAGCTGCTAGGCCACCTGCAGCCATGTCCATTAAGGCCTTTGCCAGGGCTAAAGCAGCTAAAGCTACTAAATCTGTGCCTGCTAAGACCCCCTCTCACAGGCCTAGCTCTAGTTCACAAATGCTTAGTTTAGCAGAGGATCTCATTTCTTTAATCCGAGGATCCCAACCTCAACCAGACAGGGCCTCTCACCCGCCTCCAGAGAAGAGGCCTAGAGCAGAGCCCCCTGAGCCAGTGTCTACAGATGATTCCTCTGATGATTCAAAAAAAAAAATCCCTCCAGAGGCTCCTTACTCCCCTTATGAAGACTCTGATGCTGAAGAGTCCATCCCTTCTGCCTCTCCGCCTGAGGAATTTTCTTTGGGGAAACCTTGCATGCTATGAGGGAACAATTTCAGTGGCAGGGCCAGGATTTTTCAGATTCCAGAAAAAGGCTTAGAACTTTTCTGCATTTACCACAACATAGGCCTTTAGCCATACCTCCAGTTCTTTCTGTTGTAGATGATGCATTTAATGATGCTTGTACTGCTCCTGATTCTCTACCTCCAGCCCCTGCTAAGCCCGATAGATACTACAGGGTCCCGGACACACATTACCACTTGTATAAGGCTCCTTTTGCAGATCCCGAGACTATCTCCCAAGGACCTAAGGCTGTAGCAGCTACCTCTGCCAAAAACCCCCTCCCCTCTGAAAGGGAATCCAGATCCTTAGAGAGATGGGGTAAAAAAGTTTACACTTCTGCTACTCTTTCAGCTAGGGCCTTGAACTGTCAATTTCACATGATACAGTATCAAGAATTTATGCTAGACCAGTTAACCAAAAAATTGTCCTCGGATGAAACATTAGACAAAAAATCTGTGCAGGAAATGGTACATAACATTCAGCAAGTCAGTAACCATTCCTTAAAATGCGGCTATGATGCACTGGAGGCTTCCTTTAGATCAGCCATGACTGGCACAGTTATCAGAAGGCATGCATGGTTAAAAGAACAGGCCTTACCAGACCATGTCAAATCAAAACTATTAGATGCTCCTATGGATAAGATCAATTTGTTTGGCTCTCCTGCACAACAAGTGCTGAAGAAGATGGAAGAGAAGGCAAAATCTGTCCAAACAGTGAAAGATTTCTTACAGGTCCAACCTCCAAGGTTTAGCAGGAATTGGCCCTCCAAGAATTGGTCCTTTCCAGACTCCTCCAGAACTCAGAGAGGCAGGAATAGGCGTTCAAGAGGCAGAAGCCAATCCAGGGGTGCCTACACGGGATGCCAGTGGCAGGGCAACAACCAGCGAGGTACAGACACAGCCACCACCGCAACTACAGGTCAATCACAGTGACTTGGCTCTGGCACCGCCTACCAGGGAACAACTAGAAGCACCCTTAGGTGGGAAGCTAGCCTTATTTTCAACAAACTGGCATTACATCACAAGAGACAAGTGGATTTTGCAGACAATAGACCAAGGTTACAGGTTTCACTTCCATACTCTACCAGGGAAGAGAGGAATGCCAAACCTACCTCCAAATCAAAAGGCAGAAGCTCTAAAACAAATATCTCAATTATTAAGGATGAGAGCTGTGGAAAAAGTACCATCTATGGAGCAAGGAAAGGGATTTTACTCCAGACTCTTCCTGGTACCAAGAAAAGAGAGCAAATGGAGACCTATTCTCGACCTGTCCACTTTAAACACATTCCTCATTGTTCCAAAATTCAAAATGCTGACTCTACAGCAGCTTCTTCCCATGCTGGGCAAGGAGTCTTGGCTGGTAACTCTAGATCTCAAGGAGGCATACCTGCACGTCCCCATATGACCAAATTGCAGAAGATACCTCAGATTTCTTGCAGGATCAGAGCATTATCAATTCTCAGCATTGCCCTTTGGCTTATCTACTGCGCCCAGAGTGTTCACGAAATGCCTGGCATCAGTAATTGCTCATTGCAGGCTTCAGGGAATCCAAATCTACCCTTACCTGGATGACTGCCTGATACAAGCGGACAACAAAAACAAGCTAGCAGAAGACTTACAAAGGGTCATTTACCTACTACAAGCCCTGGGGATATACAGTCAATATAAAAAAGTCAAGGCTGATACCATCCCAAGGGATAACCTTTTTGGGTGCAGAGCTAGACACATCAAAACAAATGGCATTCCTAACAGTAGAAAAACAGAAGCAACTACCTCTCTACTTTTTGGCATTAACAAAGCAGGACCATCTAACAGCAAGAAAAGTCCTGCAAGCATTGGGCTTCATGGCATCCTGCATAATATTGGTTCCACATGCCAGACTGCATATGAGAAAGTTACAGTGGTACCTAAGGAATTTATGGTCTCAACACAAGCACAGCCTAGAAACTCAAATTCCAATAATTCCATGCCTGAAACAAGAATTCCTATGGTGGGCTCAGGCCTGTCAGGCAAACACAGGATTGCCCTTCCACAACACTCAGCCAAGCCAAACCATCACGAAGGACGCCTCAGACCTCGGTTGGGGGGTCCACATGCTGGACAAGTGCATTCAAGGTTTATGGACTCAAGACCAGCTGCACCTACACATAAACCTAAAGGAAATGCTGGCAGTAAAACTGGCAATTCAGACATTCAGACCATTTCTCCGACAAGGTCAATTGATGATAAGGACAGACAACACCACAGTTATGTGGTACATCAACAAACAGGGAGGCACACATTCGTACCCTCTATGCCGGATGGCACTGGACTTCTGGAATGTGGCCCTGAGCTACAACATTCAGTTACAAGCAATTTTTGTACCAGGAAAAGAAAACATTCTAGCAGACATATTAAGCAGGACTACCATGGATGCCCACAAATGGATGCTGCATCCGGACATCTTCAAAACCATTACAAGAAAATGGGGACTCCCAGAAATAGACTTATTTGCATCCCCACACAATCACCAGCTACAGAAATTCTGCACAAGGACGTACCACCCACTTGCTTGGAAGGTGGACTCCCTGTCTTTCAGCTGGAAAAACCTGGCAGCATATGCATTCCCACCACTTCCTTTGATGCACAAGGTGTTATTGAAGATCAAAGAGGACCGTCCAAGGATCATTCTGATAGCTCCAGACTGGCCAAGACAACATTGGTACCCATTACTGAGGAGCATGTCTCGGGAACAAATGTGGCCCTTACCCCTGGTTCCCTTGCTGTTAACACAGAACAACTACAACATCCTGCATCCAAACCTGAAAACGCTGCAGCTGACTGCCTGGAACATTGCATAAGGCCAATTAACCCAAATTTATCCCAAAGGGTTAAAGACATTATCCTGGAGGCTCGCAGACCCTCAACAAGGAAAAATAAATTATTCAGCAAAATGGAAAAGATACCTCATTTGGAGTACTACAAAAGGAGAAGATGTGTCACTGGTAAACATAGCCAACATCCTGGAATACTTGGCAGAGCTCTTTCACAAAGGCCTGTCCTATTCTTCCATTAAGATTCATGCATCAGCTATTTCAGCAGAATACGACTTGGATCCTCCAGTCTTCTCACACCCTCTACTCAGGCAGTTTCTGAGAGGAATTAAAAATGTAAAACCTCCTAGGAAACCACCATTACCAGCATGGGACTTGAACTTTGTGCTAGAAAAATTGACACTTCCTCCTTTCGAACCAGCAGCAACAGCAGAATTACAATACTTATCATGGAAAACTGCTTTCCTACTGGCAATCACTTCAGCAAGAAGGGTATCTGAGCTACAGGCATTAATGGCAGTACAACCCTTCCTGATCTTCCATCAAGATAGAGTGTCCATGAGAACAAATCCTACTTTTATGCCTAAGGTGGTCTCCAGAGTATCTTTAAATCAGGCTATCCACCTACCTACATTCTTCCCCAACCCACAGAACAGGGGAGAAAGACTGTTGCATACCTTGGATGTACATAGACAATTACGCTACTACCTGGACAGGACCAAGGGCAATAGAAAAACTGACCAGCTATTGGTAGCATATGCAACAGGAATGGAAGGAAAAGCAATTTCAAAACAGACTATTTCCAAGTGGATAGGAAATTGTATCAGATTTTGTTACTCCTACCATGGAAAGAAAACTCCAGAAAACATCAGGCCTCACTCTACAAGGGCTACAGCCACTACCACAGCTTTCCTACGAGGAGTGGCTACCAAGGACATTTTAGAGGCTGCTACTTGGAGCTCCGTGCATACATTTGCCAAGCATTATAATTTACCTTTATACTCTAGATCCCGAGCAGGTTTTGCCACTGCTGTTTTGCAAGGGATCTTAACTACACCATAACTTCCTTTTTCCTCCTCCCCCAGTTTGGCTATGGTATTCTACCCATTTGTAAGGACTGCAGATGCATCCTTGAAGGACGTAGTACAGTTTTGTACCTACCATAAATGTAGATGTCCGATAGGAATGCATCTGCAGTCAGGATTACCCACCCGCCTTTCCCCTCTGGGGTACTCCTAGGGTATTTGCCCATCTTATAGCTAGCTGGGGGAATCTATTATGGTGTATTTGTTTGTATATATGTACATACATGCTTATTTTTTGTGTTTGCTCTCTACTATTTGGAATCATTGGCATTTATCCAAATTTAGCCTTCCTAGAGGGCACCTGGCATCTGGGGCAAGAAACACTGAGGAAGATGGCGTCGGCTGATGCCTTTATACCCGAATAACTGCAGCTATGACGTCGGGTGAAGTGCGACACCAGCCGAGGCCAGACCCAGACTTTGGAATCCGGCCGACCGAAGGGCTGCCTGACGACAGGACAACCCCATTTGTAAGGACTGCAGATGCATTCCTATCGGACATCTACATTTATGGTAGGTACAAAACTGTACTTTCCTGTGTTTGGGAGGGTGGTCTGTAGCAGGCTACAAACTGAAAGGCAGTTTTGCCCACTGTTAGTTGCACATGGATGGTCTCTGATGCTTCGTGCAGTGCCACTAACCTGGAGGTGTGTGTATCTTTGATAAATATGGATACTCGCCCTCCTTTTTTGGTTCGGTCCGAGTTTTGGGGCTGGAAAGCATGGTATGAAGTATAACTTGTTAGTGCTGGTGTGCTCTCGGGAGCCTTGAACCAGGTTTCTGTTACTGCACAGATATCGATATTCTCCATACTGAGGAGAGTCTCAAGTGTGTGCAACTTGAGGTTAGACTTCTGGCGTTGAGCAGCATTATCCTTAGTTTTTTTTTCTTTGTGTTGTCTATGGAGGTGGGTTTGTCTTTTGAGCCTTGCCTAAAAAAGGCACTATGGGGGAGGCAAGAGCCTTTGCCAGTATTCGGAAACCCAGGGGTGACAGGTGCAAGCCGTCCATAGCGAAACAACGTGGCTTGTCGAGCATGTCATCCCAGGCTGACAGGCACTGGATCCCCTTTGAATGACACCAATACTTTAGCCAATTGTTAAAATTGATCATTTTGTCTTTATACTGTGGAATCATTCTTGGTGAGGGTAAGATGCTGCTCAAGGTCAGGGTCATACCAGCCTGGGCTACATGACCAAAGAGCTCCTCTATGTCTTTTTTCATGTAGTCCAGGGAGGTACATCTCAGGTCATTCACACCAGCATGGACAATGACGGAGTCATATTTGTACTTGCTTTGGAGTGACCTGAGTGCTTGTGTTATGTGGTGGATCCTGGCACCCGACAGGCAGCTTACAGTGACCTTCTCCTTGTACAGCCTGGTGAGTGGTACGTCAGTGTGTCTGACAATAGAGTCACCTATTACAAGTGTATTAAGTGGGTTGTTTAGCCTTAAGGGCTGTGATTGTGTGGCACACTGACTTTGTGAGCTATGTGCTATGTGGGTATTGTTTCGTGGTAGGGGTTGCTTGGATGTCTGCTTTGGAGGTCTCTGCTGCTTAGGTAGATTTTTATTTAGAGCCTCCGAGTATGTTTTTGTGTGTTTATGCGTTTGGTTTGCTGATGCGGTAAGTCTATGTGAGACTGGATTTGTGGTATGTGTGTGGTTACCTTCTCCTCCTGACAGGCTGTGCCAGTACTGGGTTGAGAGAGCTTAGCCTCCAGTTTGGCTATATAGTTGCATCTCTCACATATATTTGAGTTTGTTGGGAGGAGGAGAGGGTGGTCTGTATACATAAGGCAGTTGTAACATTGCCTCAAGATTCCCAGATTCACCAGCTTGCATACCTTGCCTATGGTTAGAGTTCCTTTGGTGGGCAGAGGCCTGCCACCAAAACAAGGGACTACCATTCACTCTACCCCCTGCCGCCCAAACCCTAATAACAGACGCATCAGACAATGCGGGGGGGGGGGGCTCACCTGGCAGGAAAAGTGCATTCAGGGTAAATGCAACCCAAGTCAAATGCACCTGCATATTAATCAAAAAGAAATGTTAGCTGTACAGAATGCTCCGACAGCCTTCAAGGACCACATTCTTCCAGGACAGTTAATGGTAAAGATGGACAACACCACTGTTATGTGGTACATAAACAAGCAGGCAGGTACCCATTCTTACCCCCTCTACAGACTAGCCATGGCTCTGTGGAACACAGCCTTGAGCTCCCAAGTGCATCGACAGGCTCAATTCCTGCCAGGAAAACTAAATACACTGGCACACGAACTAAACAGAAATCTCATGGACCCACATGAGTGAAAACTGGAACGAAAGACTTTCAACATGTTGATAAACAAATGGGGGAGCCCAGATATAGACCTGTTTGCCTCCCCCTAGAACTACCAATTGGGGAAATTCTGCACAAGGACTCCCCACAAACAAGCTTGGAAAGTGGATGCTCTGTCCTTCAGCTGGAAAAATCTATCAGTTTATTCCTCTCCTCCTCTGCCTCTCCTCTCTAAAGTACTACTAAAGATCAAACAGGACAAACCAAGGATGATACTGATTGCACCAGACTGGCCACGCCCACCACTGGTACCCCGTCTTGCGCATTTTGTCACTGCGGACTCCATGGCATCTGCCTCAGACCCCTATCCAGCTGTCACAGCAGGAGAGCCAGATTCTGCACCCTCAGCTTCAAACCCTGAACCTGGCAGCCTGGCTAATTACCTATTCTCTCCGTTACCATCCCTCAGTGAACAAGTGTTGGATGTCATTTTGTAGGCAAGGAGGCCTAGTACTAGAAAATCTTATGCTGAAAATTGGAAAAGATTCTGTGCCTGGAACCAAACTCAAGGGATGGGCACAGCAGCACCCAATTTACCTCAGATTCTTCAACATTTAACTGAGATGCTTCACAAAGGCCTTTCTTTTTCCTCCATCAAAATTCACGCCTCAGCCATTTCAGCTCATTACAACACAGAATCACCCCTCTTCTCTCATCCACTGCTTAAGCAGTTCCTCAGAGGGGCCAAAAACTTAAGACCACCCAGGAGAGCCCCAACTCCAGCCTGGGAACTTAACTTTGTATTGGAAAAATTCACTGTTCCTCCTTTTGAGCCAGCTGTAATTGCAGAGTTAAAATTCCTTTTTTGGAAAACAGCCTTCCTTTTAGCAATTATTTCAGCAAGAAGGGTATCTGAATTACAGGCCCTTATGGCTGTGCAGCCTTTCATAATCTTTCATGCGGACAGGGTTTCCCTCAGGACCCAGTCCCTCCTTCATGCCCAAGGTGGTATCCAGTGTAGCTCTTAATCAGTCCATTCATTTGCCAACCTTCTTTTCTAACCTGCAGAACAAAGGAGAACGGATACTGCACTCCTTAGATGTGCACAGACAACTTAGATTTTACTTGGACAGGACTAAACCTCAAAGGAAATCGGAACAACTGCTGGTGGCATTTGCTGAAGGAGCAGATTGGAAGGCTATTTCAAAGCAAATCATTTCTAAATGGATAGGCCATTGCATTCATTTCTGCTATAAGCACCATGGATAACCTATCCCACAGGGGATTAAACCCCATTCAACCAGGGCTGCATCTACCTCTACAGCCTTTCTCAGATGTGTCCCTATCAGGGACATCCTAGAAGCTGCTACCTAGAGTTCTCTACATACTTTCACCAAGCATTACTATTTACCAGTTTTCTCTAACTCCAGAGCTGGCTTTGCCACTGCAGTCTTGCAGGGCCTTATTGCTGGTCCTAATGTTATCTAAATTCCTCCTCTCATCCATAGCTTTGGGAATCTACCCAAATGTGATGACTGTAACAGTGAAACACGAAGAACATAGTACAGTTTTGTACACTTACCATAAATGTAGATGTTCGAGTGTATTCACTGTTGCAGTCCTGGTTACCCTCCCTCCAGCCCCCTGACTTCTTTTGGCTATACCTCTACTCTCCTTTACTATGCATAAAAGCTTTTTGGTGTATTTGCTTTTTTGTTGGAGGTATAACCTTGTGTGTGTGTATATATATAATTGCTTCCCATCTGACATCTGGGGCAAGAAAAACTGATGTAATGGTGTCAGCTGCATGCTTTATAGCCCTGACTACCTGACATCACAGAAGATGAGACAGTAACCGACGCAAGACCCAAGACACTGATAATCAGGCCGACTGAGGGCTACTGCAAGCAGATAACCCAAATGTGATGACCGCAACAGTGAAGACACTCGAGCATCGACATTTATGGTAAGTGTACACAACTGTAATTTTGTCTCCTTCCACCCCAGGCACCTAGGGAAAGGTGTAACCAAACAGACCATTTCAGCCTGGATTTCCAGGACAATTACCTTCTGCTATGCACAGCATGGGAAATCTTTGGGGTCCAAGGTTAAGGCACACTCCAATAGGGCTATGGCTTCATCAGGAGCCTTCTTTAAAGGATTGGACACTGCCACCATATTAGATGCAGCTACATGGACATCTTTCCACACATTCACCAAACATTACAAATTGTACCAAATCTCTAGATCCAGGGCAGGATTTGCCAAGGCTATCCTCCATGGATGTTTGGAGAATTCTTCCAAGCCACCACCCTTTTCCTCACAGTGAGCTTTGGCACTCACCCAAGAGTACAGAATACTGCAGCATAAGAATAGAAGGATACAAAATAGTTATGTAAAGTCTTTCCATAACCATAGATGTCCTTCTTTTCCATGTTGCAGTATTCCTTCCCACCCACCTTCCCCGTCTTTTCACAATGGTCCCTTTTTGGATGGCACTGGACTTACACAGATTGGCCTGGGCCTGGAGTCTGACTGGCATGCTCAGTTCTGAGGACTTGTGCGTGCAGACATCAGTTTTATGGCCCATGTTCCTCCAGCCGTGTCAGATGTCCCACGCACCTAGTGATGACTGCAAGCTTTTGAATACTGGCCCTATGTTCGGATAGCAAGAGGAGGAAACCCAAGAGTACAGAACACTAAAATGGAAGAGAAGGACATCTATGGGTTATAGTAAGATTTTACACAACTATTCATTTTACAGTGACCCAGTTTGCAACTCACCTGACAGTATATGGGTTGATACCCAGCTGGATGAGCTTATCAGTGAAGCCTGAGTTGGGGGGGTGTATCAAAGGCCTTGGGTAAATCTAGGTAGACCATATGTACAGATTTGCCCTCGTCTAGGGCTTTGGTGATTATCTTGAAGAAGTCCACCAAGTTTAACAGGCATGATTTCCCTTTGACAAAGCCAAACTGGATGTAGTCTAGCATTTGGAGATTTCCTATATCTGTGTTAATAAGTTCCATGATGATTCACTACATGGCCTTGCAGATAAGGCTGGCCAGGCTAATGGGTCTATAGTTCTCTGGTTCCATGGATGCACTTGATAGCTGTTTTCCATTCCACACGGACAAAACCAGTGCTTAGGCTGTGATTGAAAAGCATGCTCAATGTTGATGCCAATTCCTGTTTTAATCTATGTAGAACACAGCCCAGGATGTTGTCTGGTCCAGTAGAGGCTGTGTTTTTGGCATTGGAGAGGGCATTTAAGCCCTGCTGCTCGGAGATGCTAAGTGGGGGACTGGTGTTTGGGATGCTTTGGGGTATATGTGGTGGGAACAGGGGAGTGATGTTTTCAATGAAGCTGTCAGCCTGCAGGTTTCCTATATCCACAGGTTCTATATATGTAGTACCTTTAACTAGGAGTTCACCGCAAATCTTGGCCTTACCTTTGAGGTTGCGGATGTAACTAAAGAATGCCTTGTGGATGTTCTTCATGTTTCACTGTTGCAGTCATCACACTTGGGTTATCCTGCCAGGGGTAGCCCTGAGTTGGCCCGAATACCAGAGGCTTAGTATTTCTGTGTCGGTTGCTGTCACTTAAGTACTGACGTCAGGTCGTCAGCGGTATAAAAACAGGCAATCGGCGCCATTACATCAGTCTTTCTTGCCGAGGAGCCCAAAGCAGAAGCAGTTCGCAAAAGTGCCAGTCGGCTGCTACCCAAGTTTTAATTCAAGAAATTGAATCATCTTGAAGTCTTCTAAAGCTAAGTACCCTGTTGGGGATCCTTTTTTCTTGCTCTAACCGATGTTAGAAAAAGTTAACAATTGTCTTGTCTGTAGAAAGCAAATACCACACCGAGATTTCCATTCTTACTGCGTCACCTGTTTAGGCCCAGACCATGACATACCTCGCTGTCAGTTTTGTGCTTTGTTCAGCGCCCGAACTATTCATTGTTGGGCCCTTATTGTAGCTAGATACTTTCGTTCTCGATCTCTGTATTCCGAAATGGCTTCGGTAAGCCATCCAGCTACCGATCTTCTGAAAAAAATGTAGGGATAAAGACAGAGCAGACCACATAGGTCCAAAACTGCCGACGATGCTTCTGTTAAGCTAGTCGCTAGTTCGCCGGTACTCAGTGAGGTGCTTTTGCACCCCCTGATGCCTGCTTTGGTGGATTCGCAGGCCGCTACCGAGACCTGTTCAGAGTCCGGTATGCTGCGAGACTCTTCTTTGATTTTGGAGCCTGCGGATGTCTCTACCTTGGATGAGTCCGGAGCTGCTGTCCAGGCACTGGCTTCTGAGGAAACTCTTCGCACTACTGATATTCGACACAAACAGATGATTTCTTTCACATCTTCAGTTCTTTCTAAAACTACCGAGTTTCTAAGGCCTAGAGTACGAGCTACACCTAAAAAAAATGACGACCCCATCTCGTGCACCTGCTTCTTTGCCACAATCTCAGATGCTTAAAATGACAGAAGACCTGATCATGCTGATTAGGGGAAGCCAGCCTTCCCCTGCTAAAAGAAAGAGACTTGTCCCCAGCAGCTTTATCTGACCAAGAGTGCAATGACTCTGAGGTTTCTGATTATGAAGACATGCCCTTATCTGCCTATGAGGATTCAGATGCAGAGGAATCCATTCCTTCTGCTTCCTCTCCAGAGGATTTTTCTTTTGGTGAAACCCTACATACTTTGAGAGAGCATTTCCATTGGGAATGCCAGTATTATCTGCAGTTCAAAAAGGAGACTCAGGGAATTTTTAGATCTACCACAGCACAGACCTTTAGCTATCCCTCCTGTTCTGGATGTTGTGGATGATGTCTTTATGGAATCCAGTCTAACTCCTGATACTTTACCCCCTGCTCCAAGGAAACCTGACAGGTACTACAGAGTCCCTGACTCGCACAAATTTCTCTACAAAAATCCTACTGCTGACCCAGAGGTCATCTCTCAAGGACCTAAAGGAATAAAAGCAACTACAGCCAAGAATTCCACCCCCTTGGACAGGGATTCCCGAGCTTTAGACAGATGGGGTAAAAAAGTATGCACCTCTGCAACTCTCGCCGTTAGAGCATTAAATTGTCAGTTCCACGTGCTGAAATACCAGCAACATACTATGGAACTTATTAAACAAAAGTTATCTAGCTTTCCTGACTGTGCAGAAAATAAAAAAATACAAGAGCTTATGCATTCTGCAAGCTAAGTCAGCAAGTAATACCCTGCAATGTGGGTTTGATGCCCTAGAAGCATCTTGCAGGGCAGCAGTCGCAGGTTCTGTACTTAGAAGGCATGCCTGGCTTAAGGAGCAGACCTTGCCAGACCATGTCAAATCAAAATTATTGGACACTCCTGTGAACAATCTGTTTGTCACCAAAGCAGAAGAGATTTTAAAAAGATGGAAGTAAAGGCTAAGTCTATGCAGACAGTCAAAGATTTTTTGCAAGTGCAGCCTCCAAGATTTAGTAGGCATTGCCCCTCAAAACATTGGTCCTTTCCAGCACCCTCAAGGATATCTCAAACTAGACCCAGGGGAAACAGACCCCCCCCCAGATTACAGTCTCGGGGTATGCAGAGATCCAAGCAATGGAGTACCTCCACTTCTAAAGCAGGGAGTGCTAAGCCACCCCCTTATGGAAAGAATTCACAATGACTTCTCAACTCCACCCCTCACTTCTGCTCAATTGCTCATGCCCCTAGGAGGAAAACTTGCCCACCATACAAAAAACGGGACCTCCATCACCAACGATCAATGGGTCCTCAACATAGTATCCCAGGGGTACAAATTTTAATTCCACATGCTGCCAACCCCTAAAGGGTTCACAGATCTTCCTCCAAACCAGTGGGCAGAGGCATAAAACCAAGTTCAGTCCCTGCTCTCCATAAAGGCAGTTCAGCCTGTTCCTGCAGAACAGATAGGTCAAGGTTTTTATTCCAGACTTTTCCTGGTACCCAGAAAGGAGGGCACCTGGTGCCCAATCATAGATCTATCCATTCTAAACACCTTCCTGGAAGTACCACAATTCAAAATTCTCACTCTACAGCAGCTTCCAAAGATGCCTGGTTAGCCACCCTAGACCTAAAGGAGGCCTATCTGCACATCCCAATAAGGGACTCCTGCAGGACATATCTAATGTTCAGGGTAGGATCTATGCATTATCAGTTCTCTGCACTTCCCTTTGGCTTATTCACTGCTCCCAGAGTTTTCACAAAATGCCTTGCTCCAGCCATTGCCTACTGCAGACAGAGAAATATTCAAATTTATCCCTATTTGGACGTTTGCCTAGTTCAGGCAGAAAGGAAAAGCTGTTGCAGCACCTAATATCTGTAAAGGGCCTTCTAACCTCCCTGGGGTACACCATCAACGAAAAGAATTCCAAACTAGTTCCCAGTCAAAAAATTGTATTCCTGGTAGCAAGCTTGGACACAGCATCCCAGATGGCATTCTTTACTCCGTAAAAGCAAGCCTAAATGACAGGCTACTTCGCTCAAATGGCCACCAGAACCCAGCTATCCGCAAGGAAAATCCTGCAGACTCTAGGGTTCATGGCCTCCTGCATTCCACTAATTCCATATGCCAGACTGCATGCAAGGAATCTTCAGTGGTACTTAAAAAGTCTTTGGTGCCAACATTCTCAGGACCTGGAAACAATCATGCCTATGATATTGTGTCTAAGGAAAGAGTTCCTTTGGTGGGCAGCAGCAGCATGCAACCACAACAAGGGGCTTCTCTTTACACAACCACACGTCACCCAAGACCCTAACCACAGATGCATCAGATTATGCCTGGGGTGCACATCTGTACGGCAGGTGCATTCAGGGCCACTGGAGCCCAAGTCAAATTCATCTGCACATCAGCCAAAAAGAGATGCTAGCTGTTCAGCATGATCTGACAGCTTTCAGATCCCTACTCTCACCAGGGCCCTTACTAATCAAAACCGACAACACCACAGTGATGTGGTACATAAACAAGCAGGGGGGAACCCACTCTGGAGGGTAGCCATGACCCTGTGGAACATGGCCTCAGCCATGCATATTCATCTGCAAGCTCTGTTCCTGCAAGGCAACCAAGACTCTCTGACAGACAACTTAAGCAGAAATCTCCTAGACCCACATGAGTGGCAATTAAACCACAACACCTTTAGCCTTGTGACCCAGAAATGGGGTACTCCTAAGGTGGACATATTTGCCTCCCCCTACAACCACCAGCTCAGCAAATTCTGCACCAGGATACCTCACAGCAAGGCCTGGAAAGTGGATGCCCTATCCTTTCAGTGGGCAAACCTCTCAATCTATGCATGATAAGGGAGGAAAGACCAAGGGCAATCCTGATTGCCCCAGACTGGTCATGCCAACACTGGTACCCACTATTGTGCAGTCTGTCACCATTGCCTCCATGGCACCTACCCCAAATCCCTACTCTCCTGACTCAGCAGGAGGGACAGTTCTTGCAACCACAGTTGCAGACCCTGAACCTTGCAGCCTGGCTTATCCCTTGACGTCTCCTCCAGTGGCCAGCCTAAGCAAGCAGGTACTGGATGTCATATGTGAAGCCAGACGACCCAGTACAAGGAAATCCTATGCTGACAAGTGGAAAAGGTACTTTTTCCCAGATTCACACTAAAGGAGCGGATACAGTACAGCCCTCCTTGCCTCTCATCCTGGATTACCTAGCAGACCTACTCCACAGAGGCCTCTCCTTCTCCTCCATTAAGATCCATGTGTCTGTCATGTCTGCTCATTACAGTACTGAGCCACCTCTCTTCTCTCACCCTCTCATCAAGCAGTTCCTGAAAGGGGCTAACAACTTAAAGCCACCAAGAGGAGCCCCTATCCCTGCTTGGGACCTTAACTTTGTTCTGGAAAAGCTCACGCTACCCCCCTTTGAGCCTGCAGCATCAGCAGAGTTAAAATTTCTCTTGGAAAACAGCCTTGCTTCAGCCATCACTTCAGCTAGAAGAGTGTCTGAGCTACAAGCACTTATGGCTGTGGAACCCTTCATTATTTTTTATGCTGACACGGTCTCCCTCAGGACTAACCCAACTTTCATGCCTAAAGTGGTGTCCAGTGTAGCTCTCAACCAATCTATCCATTTGCCCACCTTCTTCCCTAATCCTCAAAATAAGGGGGAAAGGATCCTGCACTCTTTAGATGTGCATAGACAGCTCAGATTCTACCTTAATAAGAATAAGCCCTTTAGGAAATCTGACCAGTTACTAGTCAGCTTTGCACCAGGGGCAGAGGGCAAGGCCATATCAAAACAAACCATCTCCAAATGAATAGCACACTGTATCCATTTTTGTTATAAACACCATGGGAAACCACCCCCTCAGGGAGTCAGAACACATTCCACTAAGGCAACTTCAACATCTGCAGCCTTTCTCAGAGGAGTCCCTACCAGGGACATTCTGGAAGCTGCTACTTGGAGATGTTCTTCGTGTTTCACTGTTGCAGTCATTACATTTGGGTTATCCTGCTGGCAGGTTGCCCTCAGTCGGCCTGAATTCCAAAGTCATGGATCCTGCGTCAGTTGCTGTCGCCTCTTCCCTGACGTCAGGTTGTCAGGGGTATGAAAGATGCAGCCGACGCCATTTTATTCAGTCTTTCTTGCCGCGCGGTGCCCGAAGCAGAAGTAGTTCGCAAGTGCCGGTCGGCCGACTCCTGAGATTTTCGTGTTCGAGTTTCAGATCCGAAGTCTTCATTAAAAGCTCAGTAACCCATTGGGAAAACTTTTTTCTTGCTCCAGACCGATATCAGAAAAAGTTAATAATTGTATTTCTTGTGGGAAGCAAATACCTCATAAGGACTTTCATTCTTACTGTATTCCTTACCTAGGCCCTGACCACGACGTTGCTAGTTGTCGGTTTTGTGCTAGATTTAACCAACTAGATTTAATTAATTTTATTAAGCGTCTGTATGATTTTGCATTAAGCTATTTTGGCGAAGATTTAATTATACAATGTCGTCGGATAACCATCTGACTACCGGAGTTCACAAAAAACGCAAAGAAAAAGACAGGCAACCGAGGTCCAAAACCGACGACAAAGCTTCTCCTAAGCAAGCCGCTGGTTCCCAGTGAGGCGTTTTCACAGCCCCTGACACCTGCTACTTTAGAGTCGCAGGAATCTGTGTGTGGCCATTTCTTTGCCACATTCTTGCAACTTCGGGGACAGCTGCTTTGGTGATTTAGTATATTCTTTGCATTGAGCACTTTCAGAAGGACCATAAAGACACTTCATTTTTAATACCTGATTTTATGACAGTACCCTGTTTGGGCCACTCTTTTACAGTAATGTTGTGATGTTGTATATGTATTGACTTGGTTTTATGTGATGGTTGTTTTGCTGAATATCTGCAGTGGTTAGTTATGTAAGCACTTAAATATGAATTTGAAGTAACAGAAGTGTGATGATAACATCTATTACAAGTGTGACAGTAATTTCATATTTCAAGCATTTAATGTGTTCGTGATTCAGAAAGTGGTTGACAGAGAAACCATCATAAAAACACTCTCATTTCTTAAAGATGTTTTCCATATCACTGTTGCAGTATTTATCAACTCTGGGATCTCTTGCCAACAATAGCCCAACATCTGGCTAGTATACCAAAGCCTTTATTACATAGGGAGCATCGTACATCAAACATATGGCATAAAGGTGACATACGTATGCTCCTAACTCAGAACTTTCTTGCGTTTCTTCACTTTGCTGTTTATACTGAGCTTGTGTCTTTCAGATAAGTATCCCATTGGGGTTCTTTTTTTATTTTTTCTTACATTGTTCAGTGGGTTACATGTCATCCAAGAAAGGGAAATGTCAGTACGTGAGGTGGACTCCTCATAAAGACAGCCACAATATGTGCCTATTTTGCTTAGGTGAGTCTCACAACCACACTTAGTTTTATATCTGTCAGGCTTTTGTACTCAAGACTTTGTGTAACCACTTTTGTTCACTTTCCATTTATCTTGAGAACCAAAGTCTCAAAGTTTAGGCCCAAGGTCCCACAGCAGAATCCACTTGCTCAGAGGACAGTCACTGCTCAAAAAGAAGGCCAAGAAATCTAGGCTTGAGTCTACTGCTGTTCAGCCTCCACCGGATGCCTCTCTTGAGGTGAATATGAACCCAGAGGACAGTCCGGCATTGCCATCTGTTTCTTCTTAGATGCCAATTTGGATCCTGCTTCTTGCACACCCTTGGAGACCTTGCAGATGTCTGCCATGGACACTGAGGGCAACCATGGCTGATTCCTCAAATCGTTGTTAGGGAGAAGGTGCCAGACACTTTGATCAAATCCAGGCAGGAATCTGAGCCACAGTGTTTTTTTTTTTTTAGAGTGGATGTCCCAGTGAAAAAAAGACCAAAAACTAAACATGTGGTGTCAGCTCCCAGGGATCCACAAGGGAATGGCAGGACTTTACTCAAGGCGTGGTTAATGCTTTGATAGCATTGAGGGCTCCTCAGGGGATTTATGTTCCTCCACCTCTTTGGTCCTCTACCCCTAAGAGGGCAAGGGCCCTTGAATCTTCGGAAGAGGATTCTGACTCTGATACTGACTCATTAGCCTGTTTCTCTGAATTGCCTTCACCTTTAGACTATGAGTCTGAGGAGTAGGAAATCTGTAAGTCCTGATCCTCCTTGAAGGAGCTTTCCTTTGATGACATGGTCCTGCATATGATGGAACATTTCAAATGAGATTGCTCCCAAGTATTAAAGGTTCAGAAAAGGTATTATGAGTTGTTACAAATGGACTGTCCTGAACCTTCAGCTGTCCCTTCTATGTTGGCTGCTCTACTGGATACCTTCTGTGCTGCTTCCCTGACACTGGATTCTCAACCTTCAACTCCTAAGAAACCTAATAGGTTCTATAAGGTGCCAGATGCCTGCGTGTTCTTATACAAGTGCCCTTCTTCTGTTCTTGTAGTGGTTTCTGTATGTACTGGTAAGCCTTCTAAGTTGTTGCCTTCTTCCAAGCTCCTTCCTTCAGATAAGGATAGTAGAGCCATGGAGAGGATTGGTAAGAAGGTATGCACTTATGGTACGTTATCCTTCAGGGCCATCCATTACTAAACTTGTATGACAAGGTACATGTTGTCTCTTCATTATCAGATCAAGAAGATGTTTCTGATATGCCTGACTGTAAGGGTAAGACCTCCGCTCTGTTCCTTACTAAGGTCTCTCCTTACCATGGTCCACTTCTCAGGTTGCCTGTCACTCTATCAGATGCAGCTGATGCACCTTTTAGGGGTTCTGGCTGTGGATCTGTGATTCACCTTCAGGCCTTGCCAGATGACATCAAAGCAAAACTTCTGGATGCTCCCCTGGATAAAAAAAATTGTTTGGCACTTCTATGGCACTTCTATGGCTGAGCTTTTCAAGCTCTTGCAGGATCAAGGTAAGGAGATGAAAGATTTGAAGTACATTTCTGTCTCACCCATTCCCAAATTTCAGAGGAGGTATCCTAGTAAGACTACGACAGTCTTCCAAAGATAAGAAGGCCCCTAGGTATGTTTTTTTCTGATAAGCCTACTGCAATGCCCAGGCCCCAAAAGCATTCCTTTTCTGATATGTCTGCAGCCATCTGATTGTATGCCCTCCCTTCCTCTCACCTGGGTTATCTTGTCCCTCAGGCTTTCTCTGTCTCTCCCAGCTTGGCAGATGATTACTGCAGACACTTGTGTTATCTCCATTATCTGGCAGGGTTAATTTATGGCCTGGAAAACCAATCCCTCCTTCTCTAGTATTCCTCAACCCCCTGCAGAACAGCTTCCTCATTTTCCAGGGGTACTGCAGGGTCTGCTGGACCCCAAGTTCCAGTCAGCCAGTTTCACAGACAGAAGGTTTTTTTTTATTCCAGGATGCTTCTGGTCCTTCAGAAATTAGAGGTCTTGGAAACATGTCCTGGACTTTCCTTTCTGAACACCTTTCTCATAGTGCCATCTTTCCAAATGCTTTCTCTTCAGACTGTTTCCTCTGTTGCTTCCCCGGGTCTTTCTGGTTTCCTTAGATCTGAAGGATGTCTACCTTCATGTTCTTATCAACCCTCTATTCAGGAAATATTTGCTTTTCAGTGTTTTTCCCTCTCATTTTCAGTTCTCTGCTTTGCCCTTTGGGCTTTTGACAGCCCCAGGGGTGTTCACCAAATATCTAGCCCCTGTAGTCATCCTTTGCAGGATTCAGAGCATTCAAATATTTATCTGGATGACCTCTTGCTTCAGTCCCCATCTCAATCCAAGTTGAAGTGGGATCTTCATTTTTACCCAGCTTCTGTTGCACAGCATGGTGATTCACTGCCAGTCCTCAGAAATTCATGTTGACTCCTTCTCAGGATCATGTTTTTCTAGGCTGCAAGCTCCAGACTGTTCAATGCTAGAGTCTCTTCCAGCCTCCAAGGTTTTGTCCCTCATAAATTTTTTTCTGTCCCTGATTGCCTAGTGCTCTGGGGTTAATGCCATCTACAATTGCCTTGTTTCCATTGGCCATACTTCATATGAAGAAGTTTCTTGTAGCTAAAATCGTCATGGCTTCAATACTTCCAACCACTGCACTGCCTGGTTCCGTTGCTTCCTCTCTCAATCCAGGTATTCTTCGTACCCATCTCAGCTGTCTCAGAAACTCTTCACGGATGCATCAGAGTTGGGGTGAGGAGCTGCTTCAGGCACCCTGAAAGTGTAAGGCCTTTGATCCTCTCCACAGTGGGCAGATCACATTAACATCAAGGAAGTCCGGGTTCTCATTCTGTTAGATCCCAGGTCCCTTGAAGGTTTATACGGATAGCAGCACAGTCAAGTGCTTCATCAACAAACAAGGAGGCATGAGGTCTTCACTGTGGATTAGCATTTCAAGCATGGGAAATAGCCAAATCTGTAGGTCACCTACAAGCAAGCTTTACACCTTCAGAACGTAATCTTATGACAGATTTTCTCAGCAGGTGCAGGACACAGACTCAGGAATGGATGCTTCACAGTGATGTGTTTCTGTACATAGTTCATCGGTGGGGTATTCCTCAAATAGATCTCTTTGCCTCCCCTCCGAACAGGAAACTCCCTCAGTTCTATTCCAGAGTGCCAAGTCCTTTGGCTTGGAAAGTGGACACCATGTCTTTCTCTTGAAAGAGAATGTTCCTATATCTTTCCTCTCCTTCCTTTTCTTCCAGGGGTCCTTCACATAATCAAGAAGGACACTCCAAAAATCATGTTGGTGACTCCTTTTAGCACTGGACAGCACTGGTTCCCCCTCTTATTAAATCTGGCCAAGGGCAATCATCACAAGTTACCTCACTGTATGGCTCTTCTCACAGAGGACAAAGGAGTGACTCCTTCACCCTCATCTATCCAATCTTCAACTGACGCTTTAAGTGATAGGGTTTTGATTCCTTTCCGATAACAGTTTTCTGAGTATGTTCTTAGGGTCCTGCAGAAGGCCAGGGAATGATGCATGTCAAAATGGAAAATATTTTCTGTTGTCTTAAACATCAACAGGATCCCTTTTCATTGGGATTCTCCTTCGTTCTTTCCTATCTGTGTGAACTACTACATGCTGGAATGGCATATTGTTCAGTGAAAGATCACCGGTCACCCATTTCTGCCTGCCACTTGCCCCTCCTTTGGCCTCTAGGTTTGAGTCTCCTTGGTTCTTTCCTATATGTGTAAACTACCACATGCTGGAATGGCATACTGTTCAGTGAAAACTCACCTGTCAGTCATTTCTGCCTGCCTGCCTGCCACTTACTCCTCCTTTGGCCTCTAGGTTTGAGGTCAGACAGTTTTTAAAAGGCATCCTTCATATTAGACCCCCCCCCCCCAAATAAAAAGCCCATTCCTCCTCCTTGGGATCTTACTTTTGTCTTTGAAAAACTGTCTCAGGCTCCATTTCAGCCTGCTGCTGCTTTGCAACATTGCACCTGGAAGACTGTTTTATTGGTTCCTTTAACTTCTGCCAGAAGGGTAACTGAACTGTAGGCCTTGGTTGGTGGTAACTCCTTTCTTGGTTTTACATAGAGACATGGTGTCTCTCTGTACAAGTCCTTCTTTTATGCCCAAGGTGTTTAATGAACTGTCCCTTAATCAGTCTACCCAGCTGTTCTTTATACCTTGAATTTGCATAGACAGCTTAGCTATTATTTAGACAAAACTAAGGCCTTTCATAAATCTGATTAGCTTTTTGTTTCTTTTCATACCAGGATGTTGGGTTTGGCAGTTTCTATGCAAACCATCTCCAACTGGATTTTCAAGAACATTTATTTTTGTTATTCTTTTAATGGCAGGTAGTTGTCATTCTTCTGTGAGGGCTCATTCTACTTCCTCAGGAGATTTCTTCAAGCATTTGAGCACCAACCCCATCCTTGAAGCTGCTAGTTGGTCTTCAGGTCACACTTTCACTAGACTTTGCAAATTGGATGTCATTCCTAGGGCCAGGGTGGGATTTGTCAAGGCTATCCTGCTTGGGTTTGTGTAGGACTTCTCCTTGCCTTCCTTCTCCCTGCCTTCAGTGTAGCTTTTGTACTAACCAGAAGTGATGAATACTGCAGCAGTGATGTGGCAGGACATAGTGAAGTTGTATGGAATCTTACCATAACAGTCGATGTCCTTATTTCACTGTTGCAGTGTTCAGTCCTCGCCTTTTCTTCCTTTTCTGGATGCACATGTCCTCCTTTCCATTGGGGTTCTGGTTCACCTGGAGCACTTCAGTTCTGAGTTGGGAGTGTACATATGCCACCTTTATGCCCTGTGCTTAAGTCTGATGTACGATGCTTCCATGTAATATAGGCTTTGGTTTACTGGCCAGATGTTGGGCTATCCTTAGCAGGAGATCCCAGAGATGAATATTGCAACTGTGAAAAGAACACCTACTTTTATGGTAAGATTTTACACAACTGTACTTTCTTTTGTTTTTGTATATTTTTATCTGACTTCAAAGATGCACTTGTGTGGGTTACTTGGAATACCATCTTGGAAAAATGTTCACCATGTGACACAATTCTGATTTTTATTTGCAACATGGCTCTGTAGTATAGAGGGATGAAGCCCTGACTGTGAAACTTCTTAATTCATGTTTGGGAAAGAAGGGCAAAGATGTTTGAGTTATCCATGTCATGCCGCTTTTTCTTAAGGATGCTACCTGTACATCCTTCAAGCAAACAAACTGTTCTTCATCTGGTTGTGAAGAGGAGGAATGCACTGTTCAAGTCTTCATATGAGTTGAATGTCTTCCTTACTAAGCATCTTTAAGATCACCTAGAGGACATGATGACACCACTGTCTACTCGCTCCATTGAGAACTTTTTTGATCTTGCCTATGTCTTCAGGATCACAGCCCGTATCCACTACAGATCCCAGGGCTTTTGATAGAGTTTGCAAGTGTGTTTTCATTTCTTTTGAGTTTAAGTCCTTTGTCTCTATTACACCCATCCAGTTTTTTATTTTTATTTATGTATTTACACTTTGTTGACTGGGTTAGTCCCACTAGGCCAGTGGGTTCTTTTCAAGGCAGCCCTGAGGTGGTATTCATACTGACTAGTCCTACTTGCTGGATCAGACACTGAAGACTGTGGCAGACCTCCCTGACCTTCGCAGCAGGGAAGAACTGGTGAACACTCCTAGCTGCTGGGTTAGTGTACTTCAGTGTAATTTTATTGTAATTTGACTGGTCTGACACTATGGCCGGCTCAGCAGGTTAGTATTTGCACAGGATTGCATGGCTTTTTGAGAATGAGCTGAGTTAAGTAATTGATTACCCATTTCAGGGGTAATGTCCTCTTTGTTGGGACCTTACAAGACCTGGTTGAAAACATCCAAAAACAGGTATTGACCATTATTGATAGTCTTTAAGTTACTTCAGAAACCCAAATTCTTCTTCCTGAACATCCTAGCTCTCTGGGAAAAAAAAACTGTCCCTTATGGGTAGAGGAGTCCCATATATCAAACATTGCTGCCACCATGCATCAGGCTCTGTCACCTCTTCTTGGTGTGCCATTGTAGTGCCTGATGAGATGAGTCATAGTCAAGGAATACCCTAGGACTACCAGTGGGCAGATAATTATTTGAGTTAATACTGGCTTAGCTTGGAGAACCATCACTGGTACTTTTTTGGGTTCCAAATGTGGTCACTGACAGCACAGTGCTGAGATTTTTAGTCCTTTACCAGAAAGATGTTCTTCATGTTTCACTGTTGCAGTCATCATATTTGGGTTATCTGCTTGCAGTAGCCCTCAGTCGGCCTGATTATCAAAGTCTTGGGTCCCGCATCAGTTGCTGTCTCATCTTCCATGACGTCAGGTAGTTAGGGGTATAAAGCATGCAGCCGATGCCATTACATCAGTCTTTCTTGCCGTGCGGTGCCCGAAGCAGAAGCAGTTCGCAACTGCCGATCAGCCGACTCCTGAAATTTTCGTTTTCGAGTTTCAGAACCAAAGTCTTCAACTAAAGCTTAAGTACCCCTTGGGGAAACTTTTTCTTGCTCTAAACCGATGTGAGTAAAAGTCAATAATTGTATTTCTTGTGGAAAGCAAATACCTCATAAAGATTTTCATTCGTACTGTATTCCTTGCCTAGGCCCTGACCACGACATAACTAGCTGTCGGTTTTGTGCCTTATTTAAGCAACAAACTATTTGTCGTCAGTATATCTACTCTTCTAAATATTTTGGTACTCGGTTCAATTATCCAGATATGTCTTCGGTTAGCCATCCGACTACTGACATTCCGAAAAAACGCAAAGATAAAGACAGAGACAGGCCACCTAGGTTCAAAGCTGTCGATGACGCTTCTCCTAAGCCAGTCGCCAGTTTGCCGGTATTCAGAGAGGCCCTGATACCCGCTACTTCAGATTTGCAGGCCTCTACTGAGACCCATTCGGAGTCCGGTATGCTTCAACTGTGGAACCTGCGGATGACTCTACCTTGGATGGGTCCGGAGCCGCTGTGCAGGCACCTGCTTCTGAGGGTGTATTCAGGCCTACTGACTTGCATATTAAACCAATGCCATCTTTTTCTTCAAGGCCTAAATCTCGAACCATGCCTAGAAAACTGATGCCCAGACCACATGGTCAGGCCTCTATGCCTAAAAAACAAATGATAAGAATGGCTGAAGACCTTATTACTTTAATCAGGGGAAACCAACCTTCCCCCTCTAAGAGACCTAGGACTGAATTTGCTTATGATACTTCTGACCAGGATTTCTGACCAGGATTCTGAAATTTATGTTTCTTCTGATGACCAGAATTTACCCTTATCTACCTGTGAGGATTCTGATGCAGAAAACTCTATTCCCTCTGCTTCCCTCCAAAGAGGATTTCTCTTTTGGTAAAACCTTGCATACTCTTAGGGAGCATTTTCATTGGGAAAGCCAGGATTACTCTGATTCTAAAAAGAGGCTTAGGGATTTCTTACTCCTGCCCCAGCACAGGCCCTTGGCTATCTCTCCTGTACTAGACATTGTTGATGATGCATTTTCCGAATTTAGCTTGGCCCCTGATTCTTTACCTCCTGCTCCCAGAAAACCCGATAGATATTACAAGGTTCCTGACTCTCACAAGTTCCTTTTTAAAAATCATACTGTGGATCCTGAAACTATTTCACAGGGACTCAAGGGCATTAAGGCTAGTACTGTCAAAAATCCTACACCCTCTGATAGAGATTCCAGGGCAGTGGATAGATGGGGTAAGAAGGTATACACTTCTGCAGCCTTGGCCATTAGGGCCTTAAATTCCCAGTTTCATATGTTAAAGTATCAGCAGCATATTATTGGATTGCTTAAACAGAAAATGATGTTGATTACTGACTGTGCTGAAAATAAGGATTTACAGAATTAAATGCATTCTGCTGAACAGGTTGGAAAACATACTTTGCAATGTGGTTTTGATTCACTAGAGGCATCTTGCAAGGCTGCCGTTACTGGTTCTGTACTTAGAAGGCATGCTTGGCTTAAGGAGCAGTCATTGCCAGATCATGTTAAAGCTAAATTGCTGGATGCTCCCTTAAATCAGGACCACCTGTTTGGCAACAAAGCAGAAGAAATTCTTAAAAAGATGGAGGAAAAAGTTAAATCTATGCAAACTGTTAAAGATTTCCTACAAGTACAGCCTCCAAGATTTAGTAGGCATTGCCCCTCTAAGAATTGGTCCTTTCCTGCCTCTTCCAGGCCAAACCCCAAACCAGTAGAACACCCAGGTGTCAGTCCCAGGTTACGCACAGGACTAAGCAGTGGGGGGCTTCCACTTCCAAATCAGGGGAGTAGTAAGACTCCCCCCCCCCCCCCACCATGGTAAACTGTCTCAATGACTTAACTTTAAAACTTCCAAGCACTTCTCAACTGATTGCTCCTTTAGGGGGAAAGATTGCTCTGCAAGCAAAAAATTGGGAACTCGTTACCCAGGACAAATGGGTTTTAAATATAGTTTCCCAAGGATACAGATTTCACTTCTACTTACCAATCCCAAACGGTTGGCCAGATCTACCCCCAAATCAGTGGGCAGAGGCATAAAAGCAAGTACTCTCTCTCTTAAGCATAAAGGCTATTCAAGCTGTACCAGAAGAGGAAAAGGGGCAAGGTTTCTACTCAACTTTTCCTGGTACCCAGAAAAGACAACTCATGGCATCCTATCTTGGACCTCTCTATATTGAAAACCTTTTTGGTGATTCCAAAATTCAAGATGCTAACTCTTCACCAGTTGCTTCCTATGCTAGACAAAGATGCCTGGTTGGCAACACTGGATTTTAAGGAACTCTACCTGCACATCCCAATCGGGGAATCTTGCAGAAGATACCTACGCTTCAAAGCAGGCTACATGCACTATCAGTTCTCTGCACTGCCCTTTGGCTTATCTACTGTGCCCAGGGTATTCACAAAGTGCCTAGCCCCAGTCATTGCATTTTGCAGGCAAAGAAATATTCAAATATACCCATACCTGGACGATTGTCTAATTCAGGTAGAAAGCCAGGACATACTTTTGAATCATCTGGCATTTGCACAAAAGGTGCTAACTTGTCTGGGGTACACCATAAAATAAAATAAATCACATCTGGTACCGTGAACAACTTATATTCCTGGGAGCAAACTTGAACACAACTTCCCAGATGGCTTTCCTCACACCAGAGAAACAAATTCATTTGACAGCTTACTTCAAACTAGTGGCCACAAAAACCCTGCTGTCTGCAAGGCAAATACTGCAAGCCTTGAGGTTCATGGCCTCCTGCATTGTACTAATTCCATATGGAAGACTGCATATGAGGAAACTACAGTGGTATCTAAAAAGCCTATGGTGTCAACATTCTCAGGATCTAGAAGCAATGATTCCTATCATACCTTGCCCACGGTTAGAATTCCTTTGGTGGGCAGAGGCCTGCCAACAAAACAAGGGTCTACCATTCACTCTACCCCCTGCTGCCCAAACCCTAACAACGGATGCATCAGATTATGCATGGGGGCTCACCTGGCAGGGAAGTGCATTCAGGGCAAATGGAACCCAAGTCAAATGCACCTGCATATCAATCAAAAAGAAATGTTAGCTGTACAGAATGCTCTGACAGCCTTCAAGGACCACATTCTTCCAGGACAATTAATGGTAAAAATGGACAACACCACTGTCATGTGGTACATAAACAAGCAGGGGGGGTACCCATTCTTACCCCCTCTGCGGTCTAGCCATGGCTCTGTGGAGCACAGCTGTGAGCTACCAAGTGCATCTACAGGCTCAATTCCTGCCAGGAAAACTAAATACACTGGCAGACGAACTATGCAGAAATGTCATGGACCCACACGAGTGGAAACTGGAACCAAAGTCTTTCATCATGTTGATAAAAAAACGGGGGAGCCCAGATATAGACCTGTTTGCCTCCCCCCCAGAACTACCAATTGGACAAATTCTGCACAAGGACTCCCCACAAACAAGCTTGGAAACTGGATGCTCTGTACTTCAGCTGGAAAAATCGATCAGTGTATGCCTTTCCTCCTATGCCTCTCCTCTCCAAGGTACTACTAAAGATCAAACAGGACAAACCAAGGATGATACTGATTGCACCAGACTGGCCACACCAACACTGGTACCCCCTTTTGCTCAGTGTGTCACTGATAGCCCCATGACACCTGCCTCAGACCCCTACCCTGCTGTCACAGCAGGAGAGCCAGATTCTACACCCCCAGCTTCAAACCCTGAACCTGGCAGCCTGGCTAATTACCTAATCTCTCCATTACAATCCCTCAGTAAACAAGTGTTGGATATCATTTTAGAGGCTAGGAGGCCCACTAGAAAATCTTATGCTGAAAAATGGAAAAGATTCTGTGCCTGGAACCAATCTCAAGGGATGGGCACAGCAGCACCCAGTTTACCTCAAATTCTTCAATACTTAACTGAGATGCTTCACAAGGGCCTTTCCTTTTCCTCCATCAGAATTCACGCCTCAGCCATTTCAGCTCATTACAACACAGAACCCACCCCTCTTTTCTCATCCACTGCTCAAGCTGTTCCTCAGAGGGGCCAAACACTTAAGACCACCCAATAGAGCCCCAACTCCACCCTGGGACCCTTGGGACCTTAACTTTGTATTGGAAAAACTCACTCTTCCGTCTTTTCAGCCAGCTGCAAGTGCAGAGTTAAAATTCCTTTCTTGGAAAACAGCTTTCCTTTTAGCTGTCACTTTAGCAAGAAGGGTGTCTGAATTACAAGCCCTTATGGCAGTGGAGCCTTTCATCATCTTTCATGTGGACTGGGTGTCCCTCAGGACCAATCCCTCCTTCATGCCCAAGGTGGTATCCAGTGTGGCTCTTAATCCATTCATTTGCCAACCTTCTTTTCTAACCCACAGAACAAAGGGAAACGTATACTGCACTCCTTAGTTGTGCACAGACACCTTAGATTTTACTTGGACAGGACTAAACCTCAAAGGAAATCTGAACAACTGCTGGTGGCATTTGCTGCAGGGGCAGAGGGGAAGCATATTTTAAAACAAACCATTTCTAAGTGGATAGGCCATTGCATTCATTTCTGCTATAAGTACCATGGAAAACCTATCCCACAGGGGATTAGACCCCATTCAACCAGGGCTGCATCTACCTCTACAGCCTTTCTTAGAGGTGTCCCTACCAGAGACATCCTAGAAGCTGCCACCTGGAGTTCTGTACATACTTTCACCAAGCATTACCATTTGCCAATTTTCTCTAAATCCAGAGCTGGCTTTGCCATTGCAGTCTTGCAGGGCCTTATAGCTGGTCCTAATGCTATCTCAATTCCTCTTCCCATCCTTAGCTTTGGGAATCTACCCCAATGTGATGACTGCAACAGTGAAACACGAAGAACATAGTACATTTGTGTACACTTACCATAAATGTAGATGTTCGAGTGTATTCAGTGTTGCTGTCCTGGTTACCCTCCCTCCAGCCCCTTGATTTCTTTTGGCTATACCTCTTCTCTCCTTTACTGTGCTTAAAAGCATTTTATATTTGCTTTTTTGTTGGAGGTATAACCTTGTGTGTATATATCTATGTGTGTATATATAAAATAAATATATACGTATATTTAATTGCTTCCCATTAGAGGGGCACCTGACATCATCTGGGGCAAGAAAAACTGATGTAATGGCATCAGCCGCATGCTTTCTACCCCTGACTACCTGACGTCACGGAAGATGAGACAGCAACTGACACAGGACCCAAGACTTTGATAATCAGGCCGACTGAGGGCTACTGATAACCCAAATGTGATGACTGCAGCAGTGAATACACTCGAACATCTACATTTATGGTAAATGTACACAACTGTACTTTCTTCAGTCAGTATCCAGGTGCAGTTTGCATCTTTTTTTGGGACAGGCCCAGAATTTGTTTCTCAAGGAGTCTATAATGACTGCCCTACATTTAGACAGAGGCAGAGACTTGTGTCCCTACCTTTCCATGTTCCAAAGCAAGCAGGAAACTTGAAGGCCATCCTTCATCTTAGTGACTTCAGTGAAGCACATGTGGTATATGAAGTCCTGGATGGTGACTCTCCAGGGGATCATGCTTTTCCTGCAGCAGGATGGTGTTACTGAACATGATAGACACCTTTCGATTATCATTGTCTAGAGTCTTGCAGGAAATTCCTTAGAGTTACTGTTGGTAGGAACCCCTTTCAATATGAACTGCTACTCTGTGTGTTTACTAAGGTGTTGTACATTGTGGCAGAGGCACAGGCCTAGAAAAAGAAGAAACTTCATGTCATGTATTCCCCTCTCTGGAAGTCTTGCCACTTACAGCCTTGTTGAAAGTCTCATATGTTCATAGGTAGGTACTAGGCTATTGGCCCTAGGGCCTATATAAGCCTAGCCAAAGGTACCCTGGCTTTCGCCACCCAAGAAAATTATCTTCCTGTGCCACTGTCGAGCAGAGCCACAGAAGTGATCTCTGGGGTGAATTTCCTATCTCCCATCCAATCATCAAGATTTTTCTTGAACAGTGCTAATTAAGAGCTTTGTTTGATATAGATAGGTAGTTTGTTCCAGAGTATGGGAAGTCTCCGGGACAGGAATCTATCCCTCCAGCATGTTCTGTTTATTGTGGTGACGAGGTTTAGGTCCCCAGAGCGTGTAGCTCATAGGGATTGGGATTTCTTTAAGTGGAGCATGTCTAAAAGCTGTGGGTTTGACATAGCTTTGTGTGTTAGGCAGAGATTGCCACTGAGTAGGCGATATGCAATGGAGTAAAGCTGCAGTTTTTTGAGACGGTCTGCATAGGGCATCTCTTTGAGGCCGGTAATCCTCTTTGTGAGGTATTTCTGTGGCCTTTCCAGTTGTTGTAGATGTTTTGTGAGGTACACACCAAAAGGGGCATTGTACTCTATAATGGGTCTAATGAGTGACGAGTAGAGGGGAACAATGACCTCTTTTTTCCTGGATGAGAAACCTTTTGTGATGAGGTGTGCCACATAGAAGGATTTCCTGACTACTGTGGCGATGTGATTATCAAAGAAGAGACTACTCTTCACCTGTGTCCCAAGGTCTCTTATCACACTTTTGGTGTTAAGTAGACTACCACCTATGTGGTAGTTCATGGGTACTGAGTTTTTACCAAAAGGAATGACAATGCTCTTTTTGACATTGAGCTTGAGGCCATGGCCTTGACACCAGGCATCTGTCTCAGCAAGGCCCTTTTGTAGGATGTCCACATCTTTTGGAGTTTTGATTATGGCTCCTAGTTTGCAGTCATCTGCGAACTTCGGTAGCCAAAGACCTTCTGTGTTGGCCTGTACTTCAGAGAAGTAGATACCAAACAGGAGAGGACCCAGGACTGAACCCTGTGGTACTCCACTTGTCACTGGTATGAAGCTGGATTTGGAGTCTGCTACTTTTACAGTGTGGGTTCTGTCAGTGAGCCAGTTGGCAAACCCATCTTGTGACATAGGGATTTATACCTAGTTTAGTGAGTTTATCTATAATTCCAGAGTAAGGGATGGTGTCAAAAGCCTTGGCGATATCTAGATAGGCTGTGTGAACCACCTTACCCTCATCTAAGACTTTGGTGACTGCTTCAAAGAAGTCTATCAGGTTTAGGAGACATGATCTGCCTTTTACAAACCCGAACTGGGTGGGGTCCTGAGTCTGGAGATTACCAATGTCATTGTTTATAAGTTCCATGATGATACGCTCCATAGCCTTGCAGACCAGGCTCGTTAGGCTAATTGGGCGGTAGTTTCCGGGGTCTGTGGTGGCTCCCCCTTTGTGGAGTGGGATCACTGTCGCTGTGCTCCATTCAGTGGGCATATAGCCTGAGGTGAGGCTATGATTGAACATGGTACTTAGGTGGAGTGCCAGTTCGTTCTGTAGTTCTGTAGAACACAGCCTGGGATGTCGTCAGGTCCCATGGATGCTGTGTTCTTGGCTTTGGATAGTGTGTTTTTTACCTGTGCAGTCATGATTACAGGAACTTTGCATTCTTCTGGTATAGAGATGGGCCCTTTAGGGGATGACAGAGGGGTAAAGTTAGCACTGAACCTATCTGCCAGGATGTTGGCAATATCCGTTGGTTCTGTATATTTAGTGCCATTGTGCTGTAACTCAGAGCAGATCTGAGTGTTGCCATTGAGATTCTTGACATAGCTATAGAATGCTTTGTGGTTGTCATTAGAGTCAGTGGCGATTTTGTTTTCATAACTAGCTTTGGAGGATTTTATGAGGGATCTCAGCTTCATACTGAAGCTGACCAGTGAGTTTCTCCAATCATGGGATTTTACTCTTTTTTGCAACAGTTTCTTTCTTCTGTTGTAGAGTTTGTTTATGGAAGAGGACCACCAGATTGGCTTTCTTTTTTTGGAGGATAGCATCTTGGTTCTGTTAGGGATTGCACGATCCATGCACTCATGTAAGTGCTTATAAAGTGCATTTGTGTAGGATTCAGCAGTCATACCAATATTGTCCGTCAGCATGGGTGTCGTGAAGTTTGCCACTTCTGTCTTAAGCGTGAAGTTGGCTTTGGAGAAATTTTTTACTGTGGTTTCCCTAATGGGGGGTGGGGGAGGGATGTGGATGTCTAGGGTGATTAGCTTATGGTCGGATTTGACCAACGAGGAACTGACCTCTGGTGTGGAGCACCGGTTGCCCATGTTGGTAAAAAACAGGTCTAGAATATTGCTGCCCCTGGTGGGGGTGTGGATAAGTTGATCCATGGCATTGGAACTTATGAATTCCAGAAAACGTTGAGCCCAAGAGTTGGTACATGAGTAATTTTCCCAGTTAATGGTAGGGTAGTTGAACTCGCCCATTATTAGGGTGTTAGGTTGTACGCTAATATTTTCCAGTGTATTAAGAAATAAGGAGTGGGAATCCTGTGGCATGGTGGGGGATCTGTAGCAAGCTACAATTTGGATTGTGGTCTTGCCCAGAGTTAGTTGCACTTGGATAATCTTGGATGCATTATGCTGAGCAACTAGCCTGGAGGTGTGGATATCCTTAATGAATATGGACACGCCTCCGCCTTTAGTGTTTCGGTCCAGGTTAGGTGGCCGAAAGGTGTGGTATGAATTATAGCCTGGTAATGCAGGGGTACTCTCTGGAGCCTTGAACCAGGTGTCTGTCACTGCACAGATGTCAGTGTTCTCCATTTTAAGGAGTGCCTCGAGAGAGTGCATTTTGAGGTTTAGACTTCTAGCCTTGAGTAGCAATACCCTCAGATTCTTCTTGCCTGTACCTGTTAGGGTGGTGAATTTGTCATTTGAACCTTGCCTAAAAAGGCACTGTAGGGGTGGCTAGAGCCTTAGCCAGTATCCGGAATCCCAGGGGCGACAGGTGCAGGCCATCTCTGGCAAAGCATCGTGGCTTGTCGATCATGTCATCCCAGGCAGACAGATACTGGATCCCCTTAGAATGACACCAGAAGCTTAGCCAATTGTTGAAGTCAATAATTTTGTCCTTGTACTGTGATATCATTCTGGGTGATGGCAGGAGGCTACTCAGGGCTAGGGTCATACCTGCCTGGGCTACAAGATCAGACAGCTCCTCCATGTCCCTTTTCATGTAGTCCAAGGAGGTACGTCTCAGGTCATTCACACCAACATGGGCAATGACAGTCATATTTGTACTTGTTGTGGAGTGACCTGAGTGCATGTGTTATGTGACGGATCCTGGCACCCGACAGGCAGCTGACAGTAACTTCCTCCTTGTTTAGCCTGGTGAGTGGAACATCAGTGTGCCTGACTATAGAGTCACCTATGACTAGAGTGTTGGGTACGTTGTTATGCCTTATGGGCTGTGGTTGAGTGGCACACTGAGTTTGTGGGCTATGTGTCATTTGGGTTGTGTTGGGGGGTGGAGGTTGCTTGTGTTTCTGCTTTGGCGGTCCCTGTTGCTTGGGCAGGTTTTTACTGAGAGCCTCCGCGAATGTAGGTGTGGGTTTTGTGTTTCTATGTGTGTGTTTTGGTGGTGTAGGTTTTAAGGGACTATGTGCTGAGTGTGGTGTGGTGCAAGTGTTTACCTTCTCCTCTTGACTGTCTAGTCCAGTCTTGGGTGAAGAGAGCTTTGCTTCCAGTTTGGCTATATAAGTGCATCTCTCACAGGTTGTTGTGTTGGGTGGTAGGAGGAGAAGGTTGTCTGTGTACGAGACAATTACTGCATTGCCCCAAGATGCCCAGATTCATCAGGTAGACAGGAGAAAATACCGGGGGCTGACCCTTAGACATGCCTGGATAGGTGCTTATTTGTTAAGTACTAGAAACTGTTTTCATCTAGACAGCGAGGAAAGTTGAGTGCTGTAGTAATTTGTAGCTTATTTAGTGCTTACAATAAGTTCTGAACAAGTGCTGAAACAAAAAACTGTCTAGTTCTAAGAAACAAAATTAAGCTAGAAGGCTTCCTTTCAACACAGAAAGGCTTGGGCCCTAGAAGCCTACAAATAGTGCTGGACACAGCAAATCTATATCCAGACTAGACTACTCACAGGAAAGGCAGGAAACAAGCTTAGAAAGTTTTTTTTTTTTTTTTTAGTGGAAAGAGAGAAAGGAGTAGCAGAAACTAAGCTGATTGGCCTTCTCAAATGTTCTCCCTGTACTGGGTAGAATGAGGTAATGACACTAGACTGGGAGGAGGGTCCCAGATCAAATTTACACTAGGGGCGGGCAACTGCAAAGCCACCAACTATAAAAACACTGTACCAACAGGGAGGGAGGGCAGAAATGTTTCTCACAGCTGAAAAGCAGCAGTGAGCCTTTAAATGAAAGTTTTAAACAGCTAAAGGAGCCTCTAGAGAAAGAGTTTAACTGCAACAAGTTATCAGAAACAAGCAACCCAACAGATGCTTAATAAAAGTGGACAATTTCCAGTTAATACCTCACACACAGTGAAACTAGCTAGAAAAATACACAGTGCACAAAGTGCTATAAATAAAGAAATAAAGAACAAAATAAACAAAAAACAGGATACTTAACGGTTATATATTATAGCTCAGAGTTTGCTGAGTGTCCTTCCTTCGATTAGCTCTTCTTGGAACTTTGTCTGCAGACACTGGGAGATTTCATAAAATGAGGCAAATACTCTTTGAACCCATCTCAGCTGCACAGTGTTGATCATTCCTAGTTAGTCTGTACATGTAAATAAAGCCCAGGAGGTCATAGTCTTGAAAGGTTTTCTGATGGTGCAGTTGTAGTTTCAGGCTTGGAACCTGTTACTGATGTCTGATGGCAGTCATGCACATTGTGATTCTCTTCACACTTCTGGGGATGCAGATGTTGTAATTGCTGTTAAGGTGCCAGTGAATGCTAAGTCACCATGCCCTACTAAACCTTATTTAGGTGTCAGTGCCTTGTCACCAGGTTTTAGTGTGGTGGATGATTACTCCAGATTGTATTGGCTCTGTGTACAGCATAAATAGTTATAGGTTCTAATGATATATTCATTAGGGAGGAGAGCCCACCTGGGTTCCCCCATGGTTCAGAAGAAGAGACCCACCATGAGACTCAGCATAAAGATCCGAAGTTACATGTGATCTATATCCATTCCATCATCTTCTACCTGAGAACATGTTATTCACAGGTAATGGAAGTTTAGGCACCCTTAAGACTGTCTTCCAGACTCTCAAATCCTTCCCCAACTCACATAATGCACCCCACCTTTCCTTCTTTTCAGATCTTGTTTGCTTTATTCAGGATAGCATCAAGAGGCCCTTGAAGGCTTGCTTAGCAGCAACAAAATAAGAAAAGAAAATCAGTACATTTTGGGTAAAATTTCTTTTCAGAGGGATTCTGCCTAATTAAGGTAAGTTTGTCATAGTTTAAAAAAAATGTGTTTGATGGATCTTTAGATTTCACCATTTAAATTATCAGTTAGTGATTCCTCTCATGCACCAGTGCGCCATTTTGTTTGGTTGGCAGAAAGCTGTGTTTAAACTGGTGGTCTGATCTGCTTCAGTTGGTTGTAGCTCAAGTGGATGTAAAATATCCCACACCACCTATTGAAAAGAGTAAGGGGAGGTTCCCTAATGCCCTGGCCCAATTTTTCATGTAGAAGTATAAATACCACCATGGTCTCCCCTAAAAAGAGGCCACTAACCTGATGAGACTAACCGAGTCAACAAAGGATACGTAAAAAAATTACAGAGGTTGAGGTAGGTATTCCCCTTCTGCTTTGACAGTTTACCAGATGGAATGGGAGGGCTGTCCTCTCCAGGACACTTCACTTTTTGTTCCTTATGACCACCCAGCAACTGTTGGGATATTGCAGTGTGAAGTGTACATGGTTCCAGACCCCCTCAGTTACGAAAAGGATTACTTTTGCTTTGGAAAAAGATTTATCTAAGTACAGAGAATCCAAGCCATTTGTTCCTGTTTGCAGCTGCTCATGTTATGTGAATTAAGAGATGATGATGAGGGCTCCGGTTAAAGCACAGATCAGGATGAGCATCTTGTCTCTCTCTCTCTATTTCCAGGGTGGCAAGAGAAAGACCCCTCCTTTCTACTACTTTTGCTCTTTCTTGGCACCCAGTACTTCTGAGGCAATCATGTTCTTGCTGTATCCAGTGCTGGTAATTCATTTTAGGTCAGTAACTTTGGCCCTCAGCATTTCAGTGACTTAAGACTGCAGGGATCCAAGTTTCCAGCATGGGTAGGTCTGCACTGATTTTAACCCTGTTATCAGTGAGGCACAGTCAACACCATAACTCTTCCTCAACAGCATTTATGGTCTTGGTGCATGATGGCCCTAATTTGAGGAGTCTGCTGATTTCATTTGTACCAAGTGTCTCAGTGCTAGGTGTAGTGAATTCAGAATTATCCTTAGCTCCACCCATGGACATTCATCAATCCTTCTATGCACAATCATCTTCTCCTGAGAGAGGTAGGGGAAAAGAAAGTCACCACAGGGACAGATCAGAAGTTTCTGGTGTTTATTTCCCTTCCTTACACTCAGATCACCCCCCCACCCAACACAGAAAGTGTGAAAGGAAACACTTGGACGCCCCTTGAATTTCCTACACCAGTTGCTGGTATAGAAGGAGAGGCACCCCATGTATAATCACTGATGTTTGCAAATTTGGGATAATTTTAGTATTGTTGAGACAGTGGCGATTATGGCCAATTGATCCAATCTCCCTGGATGAGGACATTCTGCAGGAGGCCTGGTTCCACCTTAGCGACCTCCTGTGTCTTTCCCTTTGCAGACCACATGATTTGACTGGTTTTGAGGAGAGATCAACAAAAGTCAGATTTGGTGGCATCCATCCCTAAGAGACCAGACAAGACCCCCCCCCCCTCCCGATCAGGAATGATGAAGTAAGGCCACTTTAGTCAACTCCATTGTAGTGGCCACTGCCTTCAAAATCAGCTCTGCATTTACCCCCATGTTTGAGGAGTCCAGCTCATTGGACCAGTTAGGAAAGCACATTTATGAGTCAAACTTCTTCTCTGTCAGAGTTTTGAATTACCTTGTGCATGTCATAGGTCTCAGCACTGTCTGAATAAATAGTAAAAATGCTGAGCAACTGTCCCATGGATACTTACAGATGGAAATAAGTTATCTTCTCCACGAAGCCACTGAATAATGCAATGGATGAAGCAACCAGAGCAGCTGGATCAGACATTGCCATTAGACACCCAGAAACTGTAAATTTGTGTACAGCTTTAAAAGGTTTTTCAGCACTGCCCTGTACTTTAGTTACATATAGTTTGGGCCTCCTGCGAAGGAAGGAAGCAAAAAACTGAAAAGGAGGGTAAAACACTCACTGTTAGGAGTGAAGATATCACCTTTTCTCATAGAACATTTTCACTTTATCAGTGAGATGTGCCTATAACCTCTGGTTTCAAAGAGCAACCCACTACCCTTTTCAGCAGCATTCTGATAAAAACTAGTTTAGTCACAGGAGTTTCCAGAATGCACACCACCCTAGAGGCAGAAGCAGTCCACAAAGTCAGGGACTCCAAAGTCCCCCTTTCCAGTGAGACTTACCAGACTGTCCATCCTTGGATGCAGTTGGGTATTAGCTCTCCCTACATATTCTGTCTGGTCGGCCTCACACTGGACAGGTGGGGCAGGATGGTAGTATTCAGTGGCTGCAGAATTCCTACTGTAACAGCCATGAAGGTCAGCATCCTTATTTCCCCATAACCCACCCTATCAAAGACAAATGGCCAAATTATAGGGTAGAAAGCCATATAAAAGGGCCATCCGCAAAGTCTCCCCAGATCAGAAAAGATCCAAAGTTTATTTAAGGTTCTTTCGTGCTGCCTAAAAAGGTAAATGCCCTTAGGCTGTTTTTCAGTCTAAGTAACTTAAATCAGCACATTAGAAAAGCAAAATTCCAGATGGTCATGTTGCAGTTGATCCTCCTCTGTTGCACAAGAAAGACTGGATGTGCTGTTTAGATCTCCAGGATGCCTCTTTGTATGTCTTGATAGCCAGTGAGTTCAGAAGATTCCTGTGCTTTAGGGTCAGAGCCAGTTAATGTGTGATTTTCATAATTAGAACACTGTTGCAGTAGCCTAATCTGGATGAGTTATATCCTGCCAAGGTCAGCTTCCAACGTTTTAGGATACCTTCCATGCAACCAGCTGCGGAAGAGATTGAGGAGAACTGTATAAAATGAGCGGTTATGGTGCTAAGTATTCAGAATGTTCTTGCTTTAGAAATGCTCTTTCCCTGTGGACTTTGAGTGATAGGTCGGCTATCACAATACCCAGACTGGGCAGATAAGTATCTTTCTGGCAAAAAACTTCCACTTTAATTTTTTCTTGCTGTGGAAAAGTTCACTTTTTCTATAGAAAATATATATAAACTTATGATGGTTGTCACTAAAAATGTTAACTCCCAGTTTTTTCCTCCAGTTTTCCTGTCTGGTGAGAACGGTTTGAAAATCATCTTTTAAGTAAAATGTCTTTATCTTTTTATCAGAATTTTAAGATAAGAGCTTGGACTTGGCGGTTTGGGAGTTGTCACAAAAAAATTTTACCCCGAAAATTAAAAAAATCTTACCAGGAGAAAAACCAACTATCTTGAGATCTGCTACTTGCATAGTGGGTTCCTTTTTCGGATAGCATATGGAACAGGCTTCAGGGCTCTTTGGTCCCCCCTCCCCATCCATAAGAAGAAAAGGGTTTCACAGGAGTCTTCAGTAGTCATGCTGTCTTCCTTACTAATGAGCAACTCTGTTGTGGCCAAACTAGGTTCTTTGAACTGCTCATCATTATTTTTCAGTCCTGTTGCCTTTGCTCCTGGGGAAACTGCCATGGACCAGAAAATAAGCACGGTCTTCTGATGACAAGAGAGAACCACCCTTGGTCTTGGAGGAAGGAGTGGTTGATGCTTTACTGTCAGGCTGACCTAAGGAGCCTAATTCCCAGGGAAGAGCCCCATCTTTGAGTCTGTCATTTTCTAGTTGTATCAAAGTCAGGCATTTGTCTTCTCCTGCTTCAAATAGGATAGACAGGGAAGATTGGATGGTTTTGCTATGGATTTATTTCAGGCATTTCAGCCTTTAAATTCTGATACCTCACAAAGCCTAAAAAAAAAAAAGATTGACTCCTCAATATCTTCATGTGCAGATTCTCAGTCTGAAGGTCAGGAGATAGACTGTGAATGTTTTTTTTTTTTGGATTGTCTACATCACAGGAAGGGAATTCATATTCTGAAGAAAGTTTTTATCCAAATTCTCCCCCTGAAAAGTTATCTTTTTCTGAAACTATGACCATAATGAAAGACTTGTTTCAGTGGGAGCAGAATGAAGGCCCAGTATACCAACAACATGACTTGCAACAACTGGATTTTCCTCATCTTGCAGCCATTTGTTTCTGTTTCACCAGCTTGTGACACTGCCAGCCCAGCTGTCTGGAATTTTGTAAATAATTTTGTGTCATTTGTGAAAATTGATATGATTTATACAGAACTATATATTATGTACTGAGCTTCAAGAATGTAACTACAGCAATACCCTGCTGGAACATAGAAGATTAACTTACAAAACTTCAACAAAATAAGTTGAAATTAAGTGCCTTACGATGTGTTATAAAAGTTAGTTTCAATGCAGCAAGCAGACACAATGTCTAGAACTAGACGTTTTTCTATTGTCTGAAAAGAAAAGTAATTACAAGGTTTAAAATGTAAAGTGTTTGATTGCATTATGACTTCCTAGCAGCTGCACATCTGAGAGATGTGTATTTTTAACACAGAGGTGTTAGGTTTCTGTTTAGCCTGGGAACTGAAGTCAGGTGATGGAGTGATGTCATTCAAGCCAACCCAGTAGTAATATCTGATATTAATTTAAGAATGTACTGAAGTAAGTGTGTTTGTTTATTAAGTATTATTTTGTTCTTTTATTTATTATTAAATATACTTAAACCTATCTTTGTGGCTGATATTTGTGAAATATATTTAAGCTCTTAGACTACTTGCATATGTATTTGGTGACACTGTACAGGTCACTACTAACCAGCCTTGCTTGGTCAGACTACCATTTGGATTAATAGTAACATTACACAGTAGGATTGGGCACCCTTTGTAAGTCTCAAGCATGCTTATCTCTGCACCCAGAAACCTGGGCATCTATCATAAAAGACACTTGGGTACAAAAAATCACATCTAGCGGCTATTTCATCCCATTTTCCCAAATTCCACCAACAAAGATGAAGAAGATCCCCACTGTTCCACCCAGTCAGAGTGAGGCTGTAGCCTTGGAAATAGAAAAGCTGCTAAAAAGAGAGTCATCCAAAAAGTCCCGCCAGATGATCAAAGATCCAGAACTTACTCAAGATTCTTTTTAGTGCCAAAGAAGACAGGGGACTTGAGACCAGTTCTGGATCTCAGCAGACTGAAGCAGTATGCAAAATACTCAAAGTTCCAGATGGTCACAGTTTAGTCCATTTTACCTCTTCCATGAAAGAACAACTGAATGTGCTTGATAGATCTTCAAGATGTGTACTTTTGTATCAAAACGAGCAGGTGTTCAAGAAGATACCTGTGCTTCTCTCTGGGAGCCATCCATTATCAGTTTAGAGTACTTCCTTTTGGTCTCACCACAACGTCAGTGTTTTCACCAAGTGTATGGCAGTGGTACTGGCTCACCTGAAACTGCTGGGATTGTGGGTGTTTCTGTATCTAGACAACTGGCTCCTGACCACCCCATCCAGGCATCTGTTGATTCACATGAGGGATTACTTGCTCCACATATGTCAATTTTTGGGCATCAGTCAACTACACCAAATCACAGCTTAACCCTACACAGAACCTGGAGTTCATAGGTGTTTGTCTAGACACAACCAGCCTGTTAGCTTTACTTCCTATAACAAGAGTTCGCACTCTGTGTCTGAGGCCATGAAGGTGATCTCTCTTTGCAATCTGACACCAAGACTAGTCCTCCAAGCATTAGGATCGATTGCAGCTGCAATAACTCTAGTCTCATTAGCCAGGTATCATATGCATGTCCTTCAATGGACTCCGTTGGTGCGATGGTCTATACTTCTACATCCTGTAAGTGGCACAGTAAAGATTTCCAAAGTTTGCAAGATTAAATAATTTCTTTGGTGAATGCATACAGAAGAAGTGTGTCAAAGTCATCCCTTTCTTCTCCCTCAACCAATTGCCACAGTCACCACAGACACCTCCCAGATTGGGTGGAGGAGGCATTTCTTGGGAAGGACAGTCAAAGGTGTGTGGTTCCAGGAAGAGTTTAGTCTGCATGTCAGTGTCCTAGAGATGAGGGCTGCCTACTACCATTGCAGGCCTTTCATAATGTTCTTCCAGTTCTTACCCATTATGTCGAGCAACAATGAGAGTGTGGCAGTGGGTGATCTCTTCTTGTCATTTTCATTTGGCAAAGCACATACCAAGTAAAGCCACCGTGCTCACAGACAGACTAAGCAAGTCCATTTTTATGTCTCTTGAGTTGTCTCTCAATCCAACAGTGGCAGAAGACATTTTTCGCTGATGGGGTCAACCTAGCTGCAGTCTTTCTGCTTCTCCCCTCAACAAGTGCAGCAGGCTGTTTACCCTGGTCCCTCCACAGGGGAACCACTGAGAGATGTTCTAGTCCATGATTGGCCCTTGGATCTCCTATATGTTTATCCCCATTACCATTAATCCCCAAACTGCTACAGAAAGCATTCTAGTTGAGGGAAATCATCCTCATTGCACCATTATGGCCTCAACAGGTATGGTTTCCCATCCTATGGCCTCATCTTGTTTATCCTCCTTGGATACTGGAACCACATCCAGACGTTCTGTCTCACCTGACAGAGATGTGACATCCTGATGTCAATGACCTCAAGTTACCTGCATGTTTTCTCCTGTTCATAGGTTCATAGTGATTGCTAGACAGTGCAGGCTTTCTTCCCCAGTTTGACAAATTGTTTTATACTCTCAGAAGCTTACCATTAGGAACATTTACAAGAATAAATGGAAAAGATTTTCAATCTGGACTCTTCAGAGAAATTTGGATCCTTACTCTGCCCCAGTCTTAAGTAGTCCTTGATTTTTTGGCCTCCATTTTTAACAATGGGGTGAGCTACTCTACTATCAAAGTTCAACTGCTGGCCATTTCAAGTATTTATTCAGGAAAGATTCATTCTTCCCTGGCTTTCTAGATATTGCACAAGGCTTTCCTTAAAGGTACCTTTCTACTCAGGCCCCCAGTTAAAGGTCCTACCCCTCCTTGGGATTTGACTGTTCTCTTACAGGCTTTTAATCAATCTCCATTTGAACCTTTCACTAAGATTATTCTTAAATGTTTTATCCTGCAAAATAGTTTATTATTTCCCGAGATGAGTATCTAAACTCCAAGCCCTTCCTGCAAGACCTCCATACTTGGTCATTCATAAAGATAGTCCATTTGCACCCAAACCCTTCCTTTCTACCTGAGGTATGTTCTGAATCCAACTTAAATCAGGTCATCAATTTACCCATTTTGTTCCCTAATTTCTCAAACAAATGTTGATATATGCTGAATCTCCCATATGTACATAGGCAGCTGAGGTTTAATTTGCACAGAACACAGAATCTCAGAAAATCTGATCGTTCTACTGTTCTCTGGAATATCCTTCCATGAGGACCACCCAAGGTTCATATAGCTGGGGACTATTTCCCATCAGCTGAGGAATGAATGAAAATGACAACATCAGATACAAAATTGATGTTCTCGCCATAACAATGTATCCGTGGTGTCCATTTTCATTCTTCAACTTCCCACCCTTCATCCCCGTACCCTGTATCTTAGTGAAGCCTAAGGAGTGTTTTTTTGGGAACTCACCTTTTCCCTGTTTTGAGCTCCAGCCTTTCTGTGTATGTCTTTATCTTGTATCCTTTTGTACTGCAATATGTACTGCATATTATTGTGGGGCAGCAAACTTGATCTGAGGTAAACCAGGAGACTGGGGAATTATGGGTAAAGGGAGGGGCTCATGAGCCTGATTAATGAGTCTGAAAAAAGCATCCGAGTCGGACCCGAGACCCATTAGTTGAAAACTGAAAATGGACAACACAGATGCATCTTTATGGTCAATACATAACTTTTATTTTTGCAGGTCGATCCACCTATTTATTTTATTTATTTGACATTTGATTACTGGGATAGTCCAACTGGGTCACATGACCCATTTTCAACAGGGGCCTGGGGAGAACAGCTCCTCACAAGACAATTTGTTACAACATATATCACACAATTTCCAACATTATATTAAGTTACATATTACAATGTTACAGTAAATTACATATGTAAGGGAAGTAGTGAGCAGACATACTTAGTATCACTTGTGTATTAAACAGCTGATTATGTGCAATTAACTTTAGTTCACAAGCTAAGATAATCTTTGTGGCTAACATAGTTTTCTTAAGGGTATGTTCCTGTTGGCATGATCATATTGAAGTGGAGAAAGTCAGAGTTTTGACCCCTGGTAGATATGTTGGTAGCTGAAGAGAGAGTGGCATTTAGTTTTATACAGTATGGTAAAGATTGTTAGTGGATTTGTTTAGGAGGGGAATGGAAGTGAAGTAATAAGGTGGGTTAGTCTGGAGAGAGACGTGCATAGTGAAGATTTGTTTGTGTTCTTTTAGAAGGGCTTTGTAGAGATGTGGACTAATAGTTAATCTAACATAAAGTGGGAGAGTATTCCATACTTTGGTGATAGAGTATGAGTAAAGTGTTTTCCCCTGATTTCTAGAAGGTTTGTAGGTTTCCAGGAGGTTTTTATCCTCTGATCTCGGTGTTCTATTTAATTTATAAAGTTAGACTAGGTTGACTAGGTTAGGACAGATTGTGGGCCTAAGTCCTAGTTTGTGTATTGTGGTTAGTTGTATGTAAGTAAGGTGATTTGATAGTTCGGGCCAGTTTAATTATTTCAGAGTTGTGCAGTGATGAGTACGGTAGCTGGAGCTTGTTGCAAACTTTGTTGCTGTGTTATAGCATTGTTCCAGTTTGTTTTTGGTGGACTTTTGTGGGTTGGTTAGTATACAAGATCCGTAGAATAGTGATGGGAGAAGGAAGGTTTTGGTCAGCATGGTCTTGGTGGAAGTGGAACGAAATTGTCCGTTTCTAGAAGAATCCCAGTTTTATATGAGTTTTCTTGATATTTTGTTGAACATGTAGGTCAAAGTTAAGTTTGTTATCAATGATAACACCTAGGAGTTGTGTCTTGAACAATTTCTAAGGTAGATTTGTCGGCTGTGAGAATCTTAAATTGGTCTGAGCTAAAAGTGATGTTTTGGGGGTAAAAGACTATGGTTTTAGTTTTTTGGGGGATTTAGAAAGAGTTGAGACTGAGCCTTGTTTCTGTTGCTGTGAATGAGTGTTTGGTTGGCTTTTGTAGTTCTTGGAGAGTACGGGTTATGCAGATTAATGTTGAATCGTCTACGTATTGTAGTAAATGTCCTGGGGCAAAGGAAGCGTACAGATTATTGGTGAATATGTTGAAAAGTAGTGGTCCTAAGATGGACCCTTGTGGGACTCCTGTTGGGGTCTAAGGTATGGGGAGAGTTTGTTATCCCATTTAACGGCTTGCCTCTGATTGTTTAGATACCTTTGAAACCATTGAAGTGAGGTTGTAGAGCATCCAAGTTTAGATGAGTGTCTAGCAGTAAATTGTGAGATACTGTGTCGAATGTTTTTTGAGAGGTCCAGGAATACTGCAGATACTAGGTATCCTTTATCCCTAGCCTGGTTAATTGTGTCTGTGAATGATAGAAATGCAGTGGATGTGCTATGGTAAGGCCTAAAGCCATGCTGGGTTTGAGTGAAGAGATTATGTTGGAGTAGATATCTCATTAGTTGTTGGTGTAAACACCTTTCCATGATTTTGGATATTGGGGATAAGATAAATATTGGATGGAAGTTAGACATTTCTGTGGGATGTCCTCCTTTATGGATTGGTGTTATCTGAGACATTTTCCATACTGTTGGCACTGTATTTTCAGAGTGATATATTAATTAGGATACTTATGGGGGTCTGCTACTGAATCAGCTGATAGTTTTAGATGTTGGGGTGAAAGGTTGTCGGCTGATATAAAGCCTGGTTTTAGTTTGAGTAGCAGCTTTCTAATTGTCAAGGTGGGTATGGGTTGAAAAGAGAACTGTTGTAAGGGGTGTGTTGTTGGTTGTTAGTGTAGTTGTGGGCTAGGTCAGTACTGATTAGAGCAAAGTTGTTTAGGTTTGGCTGTAAGTTTGAGTTGGGGTGCTCTGGGTTAGTTTTGGAGGTGAGTAGGTCTGATATGGATTTTATGAAATATTTGTTGATTTCTTCTGCTATGTGTGATGATGGGGTATCTAGGAAACAAGTGGCTCCTCTGGATCACAATTGTACACTTTTCCCATTTAAACTATCTCATAAGGCTGAATTTACTTTCTTACTTTGGAAACAGTGTCACTCATTTGACCTGTGCAAGAGATGTACCAAGCTGAAATGGTTAGTCACCCTTATGTCACTTTTCATAAGGATAAGGTAGCTTTGAGAAGAAATTATTTATGCTTACAGCGATTTCAGAGTTTAATTTGAGTCAAACTAATATGTTTTCTTTACAGAAGAGTTTTTCATACCCTGAATGTCCACAGACAACTCAGAGAATAAACCAGTTTGTCACCTGATGTATTGCCAACTGGCTCACAGGAAGCAGGAAATCATAGTAGGAGAAATTAAACTTTACAAAGAAACCAGTCACTATTAGAGTTCCCCCGGGCTTCTATGCTGGGATTCTGTTTGGCATCTACTCCCTGAAGTAAAAGCCAATATCAAAGGTCTGTGGCTGGCTAAGTTTGCGAGCGACTACAAGCTAGGAGCAGTCATTGAATCTACGACCATCCTGTTAGAAGGTTTGTCCTAAATAAATAACTGGTGCCAAAGTCATGGACTGAAACTGTCATAAAATGTGTTATCGTATGTTTTGGGAAGTCATCTAATCTGGAGAACTACATTGAAAATACACCCCTAAGAATTGACCCAGTTGTTTGGGATTTGGGAACTTATGTGAACAGTTACCTAACTTTCAACCAACATGTGTCTATTGTAAGAAAGTCTTATATTGCACAGCTTGTAAACAAATGGATTGTGACTAGATATAGGGATGTCATTGTCCCATCTTATTCAGCCTTCATTAGGCTAGTCATTGAGTATATTGCACCCTTTGGCATGTATCTGTCTGGACACATGCAACAACTGGAACACTCATAGAAACTCCTTACTAAAAGGATACAAGGCCTAATCAGTATGTCCTACATGGACTGACTCAAAGTCCTGTCATCATATTCTGTATCCTGCAGACTGCCAAGAAGTGACCTGTGTCTGGCATATAATGCATCCTCCAACCCAATACTGTGAGATTTACTGCACATCGTCAGGTGGCATCATAAATACTCAATATTGGAATTTAGACCCCTTTTGCAACATCAACAGAACAATTTAGAGGGATAGGTTTATCTTGCAGAGGGATACCACTGCTGTGAACAGACTCCCTATCCACATAAAACAAAGCTCATCCCTGTCCCATTTCAAGATCAACTTATATCTATGGATGGGATACAGAAGATTTACCCAGCACTGACCCCTGTACTACTAGTGGACAGAGGCAGCTCTGAAATGCTTTATCCCCTGCATGGATCCCCCAAATTATCTATGTATGATCCCAGTTGTTCTCATTAGGGGTAATATATCAATGTTAAGTTGTCTATCTCGCCTTCATTCTTGCTGGTTGGGTTTGGAGCCGATACTCGGCTACGACTCGGCCATCTACTAAAGCTCGAGAGCTATTTACTGGCTCGAGGCCTCCCCTTATCCCACAATGCTTGGCGCTAGATACCCAGATCTCTTTTGGCGCTTCAGCTACGAGGTTGCGCTTTTACTGGCTCAGGTCGTATTAATCCTTTTTTTTTTTTTTGTATTACTAGCTAATATTTACCTTGTATTTTTCTTAGATGTAGATTGTCTTTCCCTTGTAGTGTAGTTAGACTGTGTATCCCCTAGTTTGTCCCACTAAGGAAACTCATTTTCTGTTAGAGAGTTTCTACCCCCCCCCCTTGTTTCTCTCTATTAGTGGCTAACCCCACCCTTGTTGTACCTATAGGAGTAGTGTTTAGCCTTGTAGTAGTTGTATATTTTTATTAAGGATAGTTGTCATTAAGTGTGTGATAGTTTTTTGTGGTTATTATTGTTAGCTTAACTAGTGCGGGTGTGTGAGAGTTTCTGTGTGCCTTGTTTAAGCACTAGTTTATTTTTTTTCTCTTTAGTATCCCCGGGCCAGTATGTCCAAGGATACTGAAGTTTCAGGCTTCAAGAAGTGTGACTCGTGCTGTCAGAAGATGTCTCTGACAGACGGTCACACTTCTTGTGTTTATTGCTTGGGTTCCCTACACCTGCAGGACTCCTACTCGGTGTGTCATGCCTTCAGCCCGAGAGTCCTGCAGGAACGTAGGAACAAGCTTATTTTGAGAGGCTTACTTAAGCCAGAGGGATCCCCGGCGAAGCCTCAGTCGGGGAAATCCTCAAAGCCTGCCAAGCCGTCGGCTCCCAGTTTGGAGCCGTCGCCGGGCAGAGCATCTGCCGCCTCTTCTGCTCCGGCTGGAGCTGACATCCCTAGACCTCAGTCGGCTCCGACTTTAGTGTCGGAACTGTCGTTGGTCCAAAAATGTTCTAGGTCCCCTTCCCTAGAATCGATTAGTTGGGCTCCGAGGTCACCGTTGCTTCAGTCGGAATGAAGCCATAGGTCCCACTCCTCTTGGTCCTCCAGGTTATCCGATCATGACTTGGAGAGTGTGGGTCAGTAGACTCCTTAAATCGCAGGCCCTGGCCAAAATGTTAACCAGCCCTTCTCAACAGACTGTGGCTGTCCCGGTGTCTTCAGCAGTTCCTCCTCCGAATCCCCTTTTGTGTTCGGAGCCGGAGCTGGTTGGGGCTTGAATCTTGGAAACGTCAGAGCCGATACCACATCTTTCGGCTCCTTCGTCGGCTCCTATCTCTTCATTGGTTCCTTCCTTGGAGGGATCTTGGCGCCGGGACTCCCTCGTCGGCTCCGAGGGGGCGATTGGCATCAGACCCTTTTCCGACCCCGTTCTCCCTCTCGGGGCTTCGGCGCAGGTGAGCTCGTACTCGACATCGGCCTCGGAACTGTCCCTCTTGGGAAGGGTTCACGTCTCTTCGGAGTGGGGACTCTCTGCTCTGCCTGATAGGGGCGCCTTCGAGGTCATGAGGAGTGTGCTGACTCCTGAGTCGGCTCCTCCCCCCATGGTGCCTGCATCGGTCTCTGTCCACCCTCCTGACCCTAAGCATGGAGAGCAGACATTCCAGGTTGCCCCATTGGGCGTATCTTCCTCTTCCAAGGCCTCCCCTGATCATTCAGAGGAGCCCCCTCGGAAGAGAAAATGTAAGAGGAAACATGCCAACTCCCCTGAGTCAGTCACGTCTGATACCGACTTGGAAGATTCGGAGGGGTCCCCAAGATCCTCCTCTGAGGATGTCTCTTTTTCAGGCATCCTAGAGATCCTTAAGCAGAGGGGGAACTGGACTGCCCTTAACCCTTCCGAGGACGAGTCGATATACCTGGACGCGTTTGGTTCTCGCCCTTCCACCTCCTGGGTGTCTCCACCCTTCGACCTGCTCATGGAAGTAGTGGCTCAAAGGGCGTGGTCAGCCCCGGACACAGTGGAACCAACTCCCCGCAGGCCAACTAAGTTCATTACAGCCCACCCAACAAACAATCTTTGACCAAACGTGATCCCCGTTGATGCCATGGTGGTGGCAGCAGCCACTAAGAAGGAGTTGGCTGACCCTTCGGTGCCTGTCCATCCACCTAATATAGAGTCTAGGACAGTGGACAGGTGCAGGAAGCGGATGTTTTCCTCCGCGACCTTTTCCATGCGGTCGCTGAATTATCTGTGCCATTTCACCCGCCTTCAAAGGGATCTTCTCAAGGAACTGGGTGATACCCTTCAGCATCCATCAGCTGCGGGGGCTCAGTATAAGATTAGCTCCCAGCTGGCGACCCTTAACTCTATCGTCAACTCCTCCATGCGGCTCATTTCTTATGCAGCCGATGGGGCGAGTAGGGCCGCAGGTACAGGCGTGGCTTTGAGAAGACATGCCTGGATGCAGTTATGTAACTTTGCTGACCCCTTTAAGGCGTCCTTCACCAATACCCCCTTTGATGATTCGGCTCTGTTTGGACCACAGGTGAAGGATACCCTTACCAGGTGTGAGCAGGAAGGTAAGACTCTCTCTGCCGCGGGAGTCCGTTTTTCTACTCCCTCTAGACCATACCCTAAGGGTCAGAAGAGTGGGAAAATGTGGTTTCAGAAACCCCAGGGAGTCGTGCCTGACACACGTGGTGAGTTTCCCTCCAGGGGCAGGGGAGGGAACAATAATAGATGCCACCCGAGGGGCAGAGGGGGTCCGCAAAATCAGGGTAGCAGAGCATCTTTCTCTGACAAACCCTTTCAGCACCCCTGAGGGGCTGCCCGACTGTCCACCTTCGGAGGCAGTCGGGGGAAGATTGTCACTGTACCCAGAAGCTTGGCAACTCTTCACACATATCCGAGGGTTACAAAATCCCCTTTGTCCACACCCCTGTACAAACAACCAAGTCCCTTCCAGTTGTTCCACCCGGTCTAAGGGAACAATCAGTGCCAGAAATTTCAAGACTGCTAGAAAAAAGGGCCATCCAGCTAGTCCCAGCAGACCAGCAAGGATCCAGAATTTACTCCAAGTTCTTTTTGGTACCAAAAAAGACAGGGGACTGGAGACCCATTTTGGATCTCAGCAGGTTAAACAAATCTGTTCAAAGAACGAAGTTCAGGATGGTCATGCTTCAGTCCATTCTACCCTTTTTGGGTCAGGACAATTGGATGTGCTCCATAGACCTTCAGGATGCGTACTACCATATCAAAATGGACAGGCGCTCCAGAAGGTTTCTCCGCTTCTGGCTGGGAGCCAGTCACTATCAATTCAGATCCCTGCCCATTGGTCTCACCACAGTCCCCCCAGGGTGTTCACCAAATGCATGGCAGTGGTTACAGCTCACCTGAGATGGCGAGGATTCCAGGTGTTTCCATATCTAGACGACTGGCTCCTTACTGCTTCCACCAGGCATCAGCTACTGCGAGCCAGGGATTATACCATCCAAACTTGCTCCAAGCTAGGTATCTCAATAAATTTCGAAAAGTCTGCATTGTCGCCTTGTCAGTCTATAACCTTTATAGGCACAAGATTAAATACAAAAGAGTTGTCTGCAAAACTTCCTCTAGACAGTATGTCAGACATTCGCTGACATGTGCAGGTCTTACTACAGTGCAAGAGGATTCAGGCCAGATTTGTACTAAAAACTTTGGGTCTCATGGCAGCAGCAATCATACTAGTTTCCCTGGCTCATTTTCACATGCGGATTCTTCAGTGGATGCTCTTTACTCAATGGTCTTTTCAACAACTTCCGATGTCTCACAACATAATAATCACTCAGTCATGCAAAGACCACCTGGCTTGGTGGATGGTCTCCCCTCTAGTACTCCAGGACAGACCGTTTGTTCTTCCTCCTCCTGTTGCCACGGTGACCATGGATGCCTCCCTGATTGGGTGGGGGGGGGCATTTTCAGGGCAGGACTGTCCAGGGCACTTGGCAACCTCTAGAGTACCACCTGCACATAAACGTCTTGGAGATGAGAGCGGTGCTTTTAGCATTGCAAGCTCTTCAGGACTCTCTACCCACCGGGACTATTGCAATTCAAACAGACAATGTGTAATGTGGTACATCAACAAGCAGGGCGGAACCAAGTCCTATCCCTTATGTCGAGAAGCACTCAGACTCTGGCAGTGGGCGATCTCCTCTCAACGGTTTCTGATAGCAACGCACATCCCCGGGAAGTCCAACGTCATAGCGGACAGGCTAAGCAGAGCTATTCTCATGCCTCACTAGTGGTCTCTCAATCAGTCAGTAGCGGACAAAATTTTCCGCAGATGGGGTCAATCTTGCGACCTTTTCACAACTCCTCTCAACAGCAAGTGCGACGATTTCTTCACTCTCTTCCTCTTCCCCGGCCACTCCCCCAGAGACGCTCTAGTTCACGATTGACCCCGGGGTCTTCTGTATGCATTTCCACCTGTTCCCCTAATTCCCAAACTAATTCAGAAGGCGACCACATTGGGATCCAGGATAATCCTCATTGCCCCTTACTGGCCTCGACAAATTTGGTTCCCATTCCTGCATCCTCATCTGCTAGAGCAGCCGTGGAATCTGGACCCAGTGCCAGACCTCTTGGTCCATCATTTGGGCGGGCTGCACCAATCCCTTCAGTCTCTCAACCTCACAGCTTGGTTGCTCCACTTCCAACCTTAGCCAGGCTTCCACATATTTCTCAGCCGATGCGTGAAATCATCCTTTCTTTGCACAAATCTACCACCAGGAAGACTTACGCTAGTAAGTGGAAACGTTTCTCTTTCTGGGCAGAGGCTAGGAATATAGACCCCTTTACAGCCCCTGTCCATCACGTTCTAGATTTTTTAGCAGAACTTTTTCAAGCTGGTTCCTCATCTGCCACCATTAGGGTCCAATTAGCTGTTATCGCAAACTTCCACGCTGGCCTGTCAGAAACCAGCATCATGTCCCACAAACTTTGCAAGGCCTTTCTTAAAGGGACTATTTTGCTTAGGCCCCCGGTCAGAGATCCCCCGCCTCCGTGGGATTTAAACTTGATATTAGCTTCCTTGATTCTCCCTCCTTTTGAACCTGTGGCTTCCTGTTCCTTAAAATTACTCTCCTGGAAGACTCTCTTTTTAGTAGCCGTCACCTCAGCTAGGAGAGTTTCGGAACTTCAGGCCCTCTGTATTTGTCCTCCTTACCTTGTGTTTCACAAGGATAGAGTTTCACTCAGGACTAATCCTTCTTTTCTGCCCAAGACACCTTCTGAAACAAACCTGAATCAGGCTATTTATCTACCTGTCTTTTTTCGTAACTATTCGAACAAAGCTGAACAGAAGTTACACCAATTGGACGTTCATAGGCAATTACGTTTTTTATTTGGATAGGACTAAGTAAACAAGAAAATCAGACCAACTCTTCTTGTCCTATGCTGAGGGCAAACAGGGCCTGCCAGTTTCTAAAGTAACCTTATCCAGGTGGTTGTCCTCTATTATTACTTTGATTTATCAGCTGAGACATAAAGAACTCCCTACTAAACCTAAAGGTCATTCCACCAGAGCGTTAGCTACTTCAGTAGCTTTTCAAGCTAGACTACCAATGGAATGTATTTGTGCTGCAGCCACATGGGCCACTCCTCATACCTTCATTTCACATTATAAGTTGGATATGGCCTCTAGGAGTAGAGCTGATTTTGGTTCCACTGTGCTCAAGAGTCTGTTCCGATGTGCCACCCAGGACTAAGGTGTTAGGGACGCTGTCCCAACCAGCAAGAATGAAGGCGAGATAGGCAACTTAACATTAAGAAGTTATGTACCTATCATAACGTTCCATGTTAGTTGTCTTCTTCTCACCTTCTTTCTTGCGTCCCACCCTCCATCCCCCTAGCCTGGACAGACCAAAAAGAGTCCCTTTTTGAGGCCTTCTTCCTCTGGCTGAGTCTTATCTGGGTTACGTCCTCCTCTGTTTTAGTACTGTAGGTAAACCTTGTAGTTTGGACAGGTGTCCTTAAAATTTTTCTATGATGTTAGCTCTGCCAAATGAGATCTGGGTATCTAGTGCCAAGCATTGTGGGTTAAGGGGAGGCCTCGAGCCAGTAAATAGCTCTCGAGCTGTAGTAGCTGGCCAAGTTGGAGCCAAGGATTGGCTCTGAACCCAACTAGCAAGAAAGAAGGCGAGAAGAAGACAACTAACATGGAACGTTATGGTAGGTACATAACTTCTTATTATCGACCATGGGATGGGTAAAGCAATTGAAGTAGGTTATTTTGATCCAGAAACCAATGTTCACCCCATTTATTGAAGGATTTAACACTTTTGTGTAGACTATAACACCATTTCTTCAGAATCCATTAAAAACACCAACAAAAACCTACTTTTATACCCCTCCTCACAGATCACGTTCTAAAAACACCAATGACGTCACCAGTCTCATCAGCCAAATTATATACATATTGTGTAAAATGTGTATGTTTATTCTAAAACTCTATTGTGAATATAACATTTTTTTTTTATACTAATATATATTTACATTGGTTTAGGTGCATAATTGTATTAAAACATTTTTTTAGTGTTGTATTCACAATAGAGTTTTAGAATCAACATGTACATTTTATACAATATGTAATTTGGTTGATGAGACTGGTGATGTCATTGGTGTTTTTAGAACATGTGATCTGTGAAGAGGGGTATAAAAGTAGGTTTTTAGTATTGTTTTTAATGGATTATGAAGAAGTGGTGTTACAGTCTACACAAAAATGCTAAATCCATCAATAAATGGGGGGAACATTGGATGTTCTACGTGTTTCACTGTTGCAGTCATCACCTGTGGGTTATCCCTGTTGTAGTAGCCCTTGGCCAGCCCGAATACCAGAGTCAGTGTTTTTCTGCATCAGCTGTTGTCGCTTGTAGTCTGACGTCAGGTCATCAGTGCTATAAAGCAAGGCTGCCAACGCCATTACATCAGTCTTTCTTGTCGTGGAGCCTGTAGCAGAAGCAATTCACAAGTGTGCCAGTTGGTCACTACCATAGTTTGAATTTCAGCTGAAAACATCTAAAACTAGGTGCCCTGTTGGGGATCCTTTTTTCTTGCACTAACTGATGTCCAAAAAAGTTAACAATTGTCTCTCCTGTAGAAAGCAGATACCACACAGAGACTTCCATTCATGCTGCGTCAGTTGTTTAGGCCCAGACCACGACATCCCCCGTTGGCGGTTCTGTGCTCTCTTTAACACGAGAGCCATTCACTGTAGACAGTTATTTTCGTCTTCAGTCATCGCATTCCAAAATGGCTTCCGTCAGCCAACAATCCGTAGGCATTCTGAAAAAAATGCAAAGATAAAGATAGAGACAGACCCCACAAGGCTAAGCCTTTCGATGACTCTACCGCTAAGCAGGTCATCAGGTCTCCAGAATTCAGTGAGGCACTTTCGCAGCCCCTGATGCCCAATTTGATATCTACGCGGGCCTCTATCAAGACCCTTTCGGAGTTCTGTATGCTGCAGAAATCTTATTCGTCTTCCGAGCCTTTGGCTGTCTCTGCCTCGGTTGGGTCCAGAGCTGCGATGCAGACACTGGCTTCCGAGGAGGCCTCTCGAACTACCGAATCTAGACAAAAAACGACATCTTCTCATCTGACTACCGTTTCTCTCAGACCGACGAATACTTTTAGGCTAGAAGCCAGGCCACTCCTAGAAAATTTGCCTCTAGCCACCATCTTGCTCCTGCTCCACCACCCCAAGCACAAATGCATAAAATGGCGGAGGATCTCATCTCCCTTATCAGGGGTAGTCAGGCCACAACTTCTAAAAGGAAAAGACACCCTTCTCCAGAAATTATGACAGAACAGAATTCTGAGGAATCTGACTATTCAGATTTTGAAGAGGAACAACAACCTCTGACTGCTTATGAGGATTCAGATGCAGAGGAATCCATTCTTTCTGCCTCCCCACCAGAAGACCTTTCCTTTGGGAAAACCCTCACACCCTCAGGGAACATTTCCAATGGGAATCTCAGGATTTCCCCCAGTTTAAGAAAAGACTTAGAGAGTTTCTGGACCTGCCCCCAGCACAGATCCCTGGCCATCCCCCCTATTTTAGAAGTGGTGGATGATGTTTTCCATGAAGCCAGCTTAGCCCCCCGATTCCCTCCCACCTGCTCCCAGTAAACCCGACAAGTTTTACAGAGTACCGGAGTCTCACAAATACCTGTACAGAAATCCAGCTGCAGACCCAGAGGTCATTACACAGGGACCTAAAGGAGCTAAGAATAGTTCATAGGTTCATAGGTGTGTACTAGGCTAATGGCTCTGGGGTCTTTACAAGCCTAGCCATAGGATTACCCTGGCATCATGCCACCTGACCTTAGTTCCCAGTACTTCTGTCGAGTAGAGCCACTAAAGCTATCCCCGGGTTGAATCTTCTATTTCCCATCCACTCATCAAGACGGTCAGCGAGTTGCTCTGCTTGACATGTATGGGAAGTCTATTCCATAGCATGGGCAGTCTCTGGGTTATGAACATGTCCCTCCAGTACGTTCTACTGATTGTGGTAATGAGGTTGAGGTCTCTGCAGCATGTGGTGCGAAGGGATTGGGATTTCTTTAAGTGTAGCATTTCTAACAGAGCTGGGTCAGACATGGCTTTGTAAGTCAAGCAGAGATTGCCTCTAAGTAGGCGATATGAGACGGAGAATAGTTGGAGTTTTTTGAGTTTGTCCATATAGGACAAGTGTTTAAGGTCTACGATCCTCTTTGTGAGGTACTTTTGCGGCCTCTCCTTGGAATAGTTTTGTGGGTATGAGACTACTATCCAGTCTAGGGTTGACTCAGCTTTGTTTATTTGCTATGCGTGTGGGGTCAGAGATGAGTTGAGTAAATTTATGCTATTTTGTGGGGAGTGGGGGATGAGAGTTTGCCAATTTATATTCATATCACCTAGAATGACAGTTTAATTTGATATATTGAGAGTCGTCCAGGAAAACAGATATTCTAGGGTGGATATTCTGACCTGGGAGGATATAAACTATAGCAATACATATTTGTTTTTTGCTGTTGATATGCTGGTGTGGCAGTAACAGTTCTATATTACTGAATGTTGGTAGAGGTTTGATATAGGGAGTTATAGTTAAGGTGTCACGATAAATTAGAGCAACACCTCCACCTTTTATGCGGAGCCAATCATTTCTAAGGATGATATATCCTGGTGGGATAATTTCAGTATTAGATATAGATAGATAGACTGCAGCTGTTATTTTCTTTTTGTGACATCAAGCATACATTTTATTTTCCTGTAAATAAAACTGTTTTAACTAAATTGATTCATAGTTTCAACTATATTAGTCTTCACTATTTCAGCTGTGTATTATTCTTCACAAGTGCTGTTACCAAGCGTTCCCCTTCATTTATTATTTTATTTATTTAAATTTGTTGACCGGGACTGTCCGACTGGACGTAGGTCCATTTTCAACGGTGGCCCGGGGAGAAAAGCTCCACAGTTAAAATAAACAGACAGTAGTTACATTGGATTGCATAGCGATTAACAATTTAACATAGCAATTACTTACAACATATTTACAGATGAAGAACATAGTACATCAGTAGGCAACTAGAATCTTTATCTGTGAAGTACATAACAGACATTAACAAATGTTACAATGAGAAGTTCCTGCTGTATAATAAGTACTAGGCTTATGAGCATCTGAGCTTGCTATAATCAAGGTAGTTAGTGGAGTGGAAAGAAAGGTAGTGGTTGGATGAGGTGGATGATATTAGAGTGGGAGTTGCAAGGGCATAGCCAGCATGTTTTTAGCTGCGTTTTTAGTAAAGTTTTGAAGTGGGTGTATAATGGTACAGAGGTAATTGTGGGTGGGAGTGAGTTCCATAATTTGGCTATGGCGCAAGAGAATAGTGCTTCACCAGCAGAGTTATTGGCTTTAGTGATCTGCAAGTGATTTTTGTTGCTGGATCTTAGTGGTCTGGTGGTGCGATAGGGTTGGAGTAGATTCTGGAGGGATGGGACATTTAGTGGATGGTTTGCTAGTTTGGGCGAGTGAGAGTTGATACCACTGAAGGAGGTGAGGGAGTTCAACCAGCCCAGTTCAGCAAGTGAGAGACAGTGGTGACTACGGTAGGATGCCCCTGTGGCAAATTTGGCAATTTTGTTGTAGCAGTTCTCTAGCATGTTTAATTCGCATTGCCTTAGGTTGGTATATATTGGAGAGGCATAAAGTAGGGTGGAGATAAGGTGGGAATTTGCTATTGAAATCTTTGCTGCTTTGGTGAGAAATTGCTTATTTCTGTATAACGCTCCTAGTTTTTTGTGGACTTTTTTATGGTCATGGATGTGTGAATGTCAAATTTTAGTTTGTCTATTTCCACTCCTAGCAATTTGGTGTGTTCAGTTGGGTATATAGTGGTGTTGTCTTTTGCTGTGATGTTAAAGTGAGAGTTGTTTTGAGTATGTTTGGTGGGTTGGAAGATGAGTAGTTTAGTTTTGTTTGGCTTGAGTATTAATTGGGCATCGGATAACTATGTTTCAACAGAGGAAAAGGCTTCCTGTGTGATTTTTTGCAGTTTTGGTAGGGACTGTGCTGAGCAGATGATGGTTGAGTCATCTGCGTATTGTACGAGTGTGCCATGTTTGGCAGAGGCTAGATTATTGGTGTAAACAGAGAAGAGTAGGGGTCCAAGGATGGATCCTTGGGGAACCCCTGTGGAGACAGGTAGTTGGGGAGATGTGTCATTCTGCCATACAATGGATTGTTGGCGGTCAGCAGGTAACTCTGAAACCAGTTGGTGACTGATTGTGAGAAGGATAGGTTATTGAGGACATAAGTTGTTTGTGTGGGACCATGTCAAATGCTTTAGCTAGGTCTAGGAAAGTAGCAGAGGAGAGAGAGCTATTGTTTTTATGCTGAAGGATAGTGTTAGTAAAGGGGAGTAAGGCAGTGGTGGTGCTATGGTTTGGTCGAAAACCATGCTGAGTACTGGAAAGGAGGTTGTTAGTAAGGAGGTAGTCTGAGACCTGAGAGTGTATGCATCTTTCTAGTATTTTGGAGAGTGGAGGGAGAATTGCTATGGGGTGGTAATTGGTTAGTTCTGTGGAGGGTTCGCATTTGTGGAGGGGAATTATATGTGATACTTTCCACAGTGTGGGAATGTAACTTTCTGACAGAGATCGGTTAATCAAGATGGATACTGGGTATGTTAGAGCATCAGCTGCGATTTGTAGGTATTCACTTGGGAGGTTGTCTGCTGCTAATTTGGTGGGTTTAAGTTTAGTTGAGAGTTTTTTTATGTTGGAGGTAGGTACGGGAGAAAAAGAGAAGGAGTGGGGAGATTACTAGTTGAAGGTGTGGGTTGGAGGGGAGGGGGATTGTGTTGTTTAGCTAGTGATAGTATGGTTTGGGTGACGTGTGTGTTGAATGAGGTAGCAATATTTTCTGAGGAAAATATGGTTTCATGTTTAAGCATTTATGTAGATGCTGTGTTACAAAAGAACAGCAGCCTTCTGTGAGTGGCAGGAAGAACCTTAATGTCATAGGTGCGTGTGCATACATATATGTATGTATATACACACACATTTTATATAGATATATATATTTATATATATGACTGGATGCGTGATATTAAATTTTCACTGGGGGCATATGGAAATAGTCTAGTTAATAGCAGTTGCATCATTAGTTTCCCTTAATTTTGGGTGATATGGATGAGCTCCTCAATTGTGTCTTTTGGTGGTAAGATCAGTAAAAACCTATGGAGCTACGAACAAAAAAAATGTAGTAATAACCTTTAAAAAAACTGAGTGCAAGAATTAGAATCTCTCTCTATAATGGAAAACAGCTGTGGTGCACATGGTAAGCAAGCATAAAACAAACCGATACATAACACAGAAGTAGCACTATGCATCTCTCATCTAGCTGGTGGTGAATGACGGGTGGATATGAATGGTGTACAGCAGGTGTGCACCTTCCATTTCTACAGGCTGCTAACATGATGGGGGTTATCAGAGCAGTAGGAAGGCCAGGGGAAGCACTCTGCACCACACATTATAATAAGAGTCTTGGAGTGTACACTAGTAGTTCTACCAAGAATCCTATTCCTTCTGACAAGGATTCCCGAGCTCTGGACAGATGGGGTAAAAAAACGTATATGCCTCTGCAACTTAAGCTATTAGAGCACTCAACTGTCAGTTCCATATGTTAAAATATCAACAACACACTTTGGATTTCAGCCTTTTCTGACCGTGCCAATTCGAAAGAGTTAGCATATTTACTGCAGTCTACTTGTCAAGTAGCCAAACACTCATTACACTATGGATATGATGCCCTAGAAGCCTCAAGCAGGGCAGCAGTGTCAGGATCTGTCTTTAGGAGACATGCATAGTTGAAGGAACAACATCTCCCTGATCATGTCAAGTCTAGACTAATTGATGCACCCCTGGATAAGGACCACTTGTTTGGAGCAAAAGCAGATGAGGTGCTTAAAAAGATGGAAGACAAAGCAAAATCTGTGCAAACAGTAAAAGATTTCTTTCAGGTTCAACCTCCCAGGTTCCTCAGGAACTTTCCCTCTAAGCACTGGTCCTTCCCTATACGTAGCAGACAGGGCCAAGGTAAGCCCCGCAGGGACAGACCACCCAGGCCCCTATCCCAGGGGCAGCAGAGAACTAAACAGTGGACCACTTCTGCCCCAAAGGCATGGAGTTCTAAGCCACCCTTCTTTGGCAAAAACTCTCAGTGACTCCCCAATTCCCCCTCTGCCCTCCTTTTACTCACCAAAAGCTAGGAGGAAGGCTCTCCCTCTGCAAAGAAAATTGCCTTTCTGTGACAAAGGATCAATGGTTCTTAAAGATAATTTTTCAGGGATAAAAATACTCTTTCAACGAACTCTCAGTTCCAGGAGTGTACCCAGGCTTACCTCCAAATCAGTGGGCAGAGGCACTGAAACAGGTCCAAACTCTCATATCCCAGGGCCCAATAGAACCTGCCCCCTCAGATTAAACAGGCAAAGGCTTTTATTCCAGACTATTCTTTGTTCCCAGAAAAGAGGGCACTTCGCCCCCCATTCTGGATCTATCCATTCTAAACACCTCCCTGGTGGTCCCCAAATTCAAAATGCTAACTTTGCAGCAGCTGCTGCCTATGCTGACAAAAAATGCCTTGACTAGTGACCCTAGACCTAAAAGATGCCTACCTCCACATCCCCAAAAGGGAATCCTGCAGGAAATTCCTGCACTTCAGAACAGGCTGACAACACTTTCAGTTCTCTGCGCTACCCTTTGGCTTATATACTGCACCCAGCGTATTCACCAAATGTTTAGCCCCAGCTATAGTATTTTGGAGACGGAGAAATATACAGATTTACTCTTATCTGTATGACTGCTTCATTCAGGCAGAGTGCAAAGAAAAGCTGCTCCAGGACTTTCTCTTTGTTAAAACCCTCCTAACTTCCCTAGGGTTCACCATCAATGAGAAAAAATCAAAGCAAACTCCCTCTAGGAAGATCATTTTCTTGTGAGCGCTGCTGGACGCAGCATCCCAAATGGCCTTTCTATCCCCAGAAAAGCAGAGCTTCCTGCCTCTCTCCTTTACCCAGCTGGTTTCCAGAAGTCACCTCACTGCGAGGAAGTTCCTGCAAGCCTTGGGGTACATGGCATTTTGCATCCTTATAATTCCTCTGGCCAGGCTTCACATGTGGAAACTTCAGTGGTATCTAAAGAACCTTTGGTGTCAGCACTTTCAGCCTCTAGAGATCTCTCTCCCTCTGATTCCCCTGTGTAAGGGCCGAGTTTCTCTGGTGGGCAGGGGCCTGTGCCAAGAACAAGGGTCTTCCTTTCATCCTCTGCCCTACTGGCCAGACCATCACCACTGACGCCTCCGACATTGCTTGGGGCACTCACCTACCAGGCCAGGTACACCAAATATGTTTGGGATGCCCAGCACCTTCCCTTACACATCAGTCAGAAGGAAATGATGGTACAAAAGGCTCTAACATCTTTCAAACCCCATCTCAGGCCAGGGGTTCTCCTTATCAAAACAGACACCACCAGAGTAATGTGGTATATCAACATACGGGGGAACCCAATATTACCCTCTGTGCAGGCTAGACATGCACTTCTGGCTGACAGCTTCCTCCATGGGATTACACCTAATTGCCCAATACCTACCAGGGATAAACAACACCTTACCAGACCACCTAAGCAGAAATTACTGGACCCCCATGAATGGCAGCGCCACAGAAACATCTTTTTACAACTCCGGAGGTGGATCTCTTTGCTTCACACCTCAACCACCGGCTAAAAAAATTCTGTTCCAGGGAGTTTCACCACCTAGCATGGAAGGTGAATGCCTTGACCTTCCCCAGGAACTCCCTGTTTGTGTATGCATTTCCTCCTCTACCTCTTATTCCCAAGGTACTGATTAAGATAAGGGAGGAGAGACCAAAGGCCATCCTCATTGCTCCAGATTGGCCCAGACAACATTGGTACCCCTTATCATGCAGCCTGACATTACAGCCTCCCAGGCAGCTTCTCTTGATCTCAGACCTCTTGACCCAGGTGGGGGGGATGCTGCACCCAGACTTGCAGACTCTCAAACTGTCAGCATGGCTAATACTTTAAAAGCAAACAAGGGGTCCCTGTTAAGCAAACAGGTCCTAGACATTATCACAGAGGCCAGAAGGCCCAACACCAGAAAATCTTATGCAGGGAAATGGAAAAGATTCTTCTGGAGCCAGTCCAGAGGGGGCAGTATCTCACAACCTTCCATCCCGCTTAACTTGTGAGAGATGCACTTATCTAGCCAAATTGGAGGTAAGGCTCTGTCAAACCAAGACTGAACTCTGACAGTCAAGAGGAGAAGGTAAACACTTGCACCACGCCACACTCATCAGATAGTCCCACTAAACCTACACCAACAAAATCCACACATAGAAACACAAAAACATTTGCGGAGGCTCTCAAAAATAATCTGCTCAAGCAACAGAGACCTCCAAAGCAGAAAAGCAAGCAACCTCCACCCCCAACACAACCCAAATGACACATAGCCCACAGACTCAGTGTGCCACTCAACCACAACCCATAAGGCAAAACAGCGTACCCAACACACTAGTCATAGGTGACACTCTAGTCAGGCACACTGATGTCCCACTCACCAGGCTAAACAAGAAGAAGGTTACTGTCAGCTGCCTGTTGGGAGCCAGGATCCGCCACATAACCCACGCACTCAGGTCACTCCACAAGTACAAATATGACTCTATCATTGTCCATGTTGGTGTGAACGACCTGAGACGTACCTCTCTGGATTACATGAAAAGAGATATGGAAGAGCTTTCTAATCTTGTAGCCCAGGTAGGTATGACCCTAGGCCTGAGTAGCATCCTGCCATCGCCCAGAATAATACCACAGTACAAGGACAAAATGATTGACTTCAACAATTGGCTAAGCTTCTGGTGTCATTCTAAGGGGATCCAGTATCTGTCTGCCTGGGACGACATGGTCCACAAACTACGATGCTTTGCCAGAGATGGCCTGCACCTGTCACCCCTGGGATTCCAGATACTGGCTAAGGCTCTTGCCGCCAGTATAGTGCCTTTTTTAGGCAAGGTTCAAATAACAAATTCATCACCATAACAAGAACAGGAAAACAAAAACTGAGGGTAATGCTACTCAATGCTAGAAGTCTAAATCTCAAAATGCACTCCCTCGAGGCAGTCCTTAAAATGGAGAGCATTGATATCTGTGTAGTGACTGAGACCTGGTTCAAGGCTCCAGAGAGCACCCCCTGCATTACCAGGCTATAACTCGTATCACACTTTTCAACCATCTAACCTGGACCGGAACTCCAAAGGCGGAGATGTGTCCATATTCATTAAGGCGTTCTGATGAAGCCTATGCTTAGTGGGTGAAAGCGCTTAACCTTTATTTGTATTAAACAGGATTTTTTACAGTACTGCCGGAGTGCTTGACCTTTTGTTTTGGTGGAGTTCGTTACATCTTGCGTTCGTGCATTGGATGGAGGAGTGTTACGTATTCATTAAAGATATCCACACCTCCAGGCTAGGTGCTCAGCATAATGCATCTGAGGTTATCCAAGTGCAACTAACTCTGGGCAAAACTGCAATCCAAATTGTAGCTTGCTGCAGATCCCCCACCATGCCCCAGGATTCCTACTCCTCTTTTCTTGATATACTGGAAAATATTAGGGTTCCTTCAACTACACCACCATTAACTGGGAAAACTACTCGTGTACCAACTCCTTTGCTCAACACTTTCTGGAATTCATAAATTCCAATGCCCTGGATCAACTTATCCACACTCCCACCAGGGACAACAATATCCTAGACCTAGTCATTACCTACATGAGTGACCGACGTTCCACACCTGAAGTCAACTCCTTGTTGGTCAGATCCGACCATAAACTAATCACCCTAGATATCCACATCCTGCCCCCACCCCCATTAAGGAAACCATGGTAAAGCATTTCTCCAAAGCCAACTTCATGCTTCTTAAGACAGAAGTGGCGAACTTCATGACACCCATGCAGATGGACAATACAGTTACGACTGCTGAATCCTGCACAGATGCACTCTATAAGCACTTGCACAAGTGCAAGGATAGTGCTATCCCAAACAGAATCAAGACACTATCCTCCAAAAAAAGGAAGCCATTATGGTGGTCCCCTGTCATAAACAAGCTGTACAACAGAAGGAAGAAAGTGTTGCAGTAGAGAGCAAAATCCCATGAGTGGAGGAGCTCCCTGGTCAGCTTCAGTAAGAAGCTGAGATCCCTTATAAGATCCTCCAAAGCTAGCTACAAAAACAAAATTGCTACTGATTCTAAGGGCAACCACAAAGCATTCTATAGCTATGTCACGCATCTCGATGTCAACACCCAGATCTGCTCTGAATTACAGTACAACGGCACGAAAATTACAGAACCAACTGATATGCCAACATCCTGGCAGATAGGTTTAGTGCTAACTTTACCCCCCTCTCACCCCCTAAAGGGCCCATATCTATACAGGAAGAATGCAGAGTCCCTGTAATCACAACTATGCAGGTAAAAGCTGCACTCTCTAAAGCCAAAAATACAGCATCCATGGGACCGGACAACATCCCAGGCTGCGTTTTAAACAAACTTCAGAATGAACTGGCTCCCCACCTAAGCACCATGTTCAGTCATAACCTCATGTCAGGTTTTGTGCTCAATGATTGGCACACAGCAACAGTTATCCCACTCCACAGTGTGGGAGCCACCACTGATCCCAGGAACTATCGCCCTATTAGCCTGATGAGCCTGGTCTGTAAGGCCGTGGAGCGTATCATCATGGAACTCATAAACAAAAACATTGGTAACCTCCAAACTCTGGACCCCATCCACTTCGGGTTTGTGAAAGGCAGATCATGCCTCCTGAACCTGATCGAGTTCTTTGAGACAGTCACCAAAGCCGTAGACGAGGGTAAGGTGGTTCACACAGCCTGTCTTGACCTCGCCAAGGCTATCAACACCATCCCCCATTCTGGAATTATAGAGGAACTCACTAAACTAGGTATAAATCCCTATGTCACAAGATGGTTTGCCAGCTGGCTCACTGACAGAACCCACACTGTAAAAGTTGCAGACTGCAAATCTGACTTCAAACCAGTGACAAGTGGAGTACCACAGGGTTCAGTCCTGGGACCTCTCCTGTTTGGTATCTACTTCTCTGCAGTACAGGCTAACACAGAAGGCCTTTGGCTGACAAAGTTCGCAGATGACTGCAAACTAGGAACCATAGTCAAGTCCCCAAATGATGTGGACATCCTACAGAACGGCCTCACTGAGACAGATGCCTGGTGTCAGAGCCATGGCCCTCAAGCTCAGTGCCAAAAAGTGCATTGTAATCCCCTTTGGTAAAAACTCTGTACCCATGAATTACCACATAGGCAGCAGTCTACTTAATGTCGAATGTGTGATAAGAGACCTTGGGACCCAGTTGGACAGTAGTCTCTCCTTTGATAATCACATCGCCACAGTAGTCAGGAAAGCATTCTACATGGCACACTTCATCACAAAAGGGTTCTCATCCAGGAAAAAAATGTCATTGTTCCCCCTCTACTCGACACTCATTAGACCCATTGTAGAGTACAATGCCCCTTTTGGAATGTACCTGACAAGACATCTGCAGCAGCTGGAAAGGCCACAGACTTACCTCACAAAGAGGATTACCAGGGCTCAAACAGATGCCCTACACTGACCGTCTCAAAAAACTCCGGCTTTACTCCATAGCGTATCACCTACTCCGAGGTGATCTCTGCCTAACATATAAAGCTATGTCAAACTCAGAGCTGTTGGACATGCTACACCTAAAGAAATCCCAATCCCTCTGAGCTACATGCTCTAGGGACCTAAACCTTGTCACCACAATAAACAGGACATGCTGGAGGGATAGATTCCTGTCCCAGAGAATTCCCATACTTTGAACAAGTTACCCATCTATGTTAAGCAAAATTCCTCATTAGCCCTCTTCAAGAAAAATTTTAATGCGTTGACAGGAAATAGGAAATACACCCCGGGGATCACTTCTGTGGCTCTGCTCGACAGGGGCCCAGGAAAATAATTTTCTTGAATGGCGTAAGCCAGGGAACCTTGTTGGCTAGGCTTACTTAGGCCCTTGGGCCGATAGCCTAGTACCTACCTATGAACCTGTGACTACCTAGCCAAGTTACTCAATAGTGGCCTCTCCTTCTCTTCTATTAAAATCCATGCCTCAGCCATTTCAGCTCATTTCAAAACAGACCAACCCCTTTTCTCACATCTTTTTATTAAACAATTCCTCAGTGGGGCTTCTAATATTAGACCTCCCAGAAAGCCACCCATGCCAGCCAGGGACCTGAATTATGTTTTAGAAAAACTAACCTTACCACCATTTGAACCTGCTGCTTCAGCAGAATTGAGATACCTCTCCTGGAAGACTGCTTTCCTACTAGCTATCACCTCAGCCAGAAGGCTGTCAGAACGTCAGGCAGTCATGGCCATTGAGCCCTTCAGCATTTTCCATGCAGACAGGGTCTCCCTGAGGACTAACCCCTCCTTTATGCCCAAGGTGTTATCTGATGTGACCCTCAACCAGGCCATACATCTACCCACCTTCTTTCCTAACCATCAAAACAAGGAGGAAAGAATCCTGCACTCACTAGACTTGCACAGGCAACTCAGATACTACCTGGACCGTACTAATCCCTTCAGAAAACAGACCACCTTCTTGTCAGCTTTGCCCCAGGGTCAGAGGGTATCCCATTTCCAAGCAAACCATTTCCAAATGGATTTCACACTGTATCCATTCCTGTTACAGACTACATGGAAAACCACCCCCTAAGTCTGTTTGTACCCATTCCACTAGGGCAGCCTCCACTTCCACAGCATTCCTCAGAGGAATTCCCTCCAGGGACATCTTGGAATCTGCCACCTGGACCTCTGTCCATACCTTTACAAAGCATTACCACCTACATCTTTTCCCTAAGGTTATGACAGGATTTGCCTCTGCAGTTCTGCAGAGCTTGCTGACTCATGCCTAGGGCTGAAACTAATCCTGCCACCCCTCTTCTCAGCTTTGGGAATCCTCCCACAGGTGATGACTGCAGCAGTGAAACATGAAGAACATAGTACAGTTGTGTGCACTTACCATAAATGTAGATGTTAGAGTGTATTCACTGTTGCAGTCCTGGATGTCCTTCAAGGATGCATCTGCAGTCATAACATATGGGTTGTCCTGCCTCAGGCAGCCCTTCGGTCGGCCGGATTCCAAAGTCTGGGTCTGGCCTCGGCTGATGTCGCACTTTCCCCGATGTCAGAGAGTCTGGGGTATAAAAGCATCAGCCGACGCCATTTTCCTCAGTCTTTCTTGCCGCGCGGTGCCCGAAGCAGAAGCTGTTCGCAAGTGCCGGTCAGTCAGATCTAGTGAATTCAGCTACCGAAGACTTCGAAAAAAGCTAAGTACCCCGTTGGGGACTCTTTCTTGCCTCAGCCGATGTCAGACAAAGTAAATAATTGTTTAACTCATGGGAAACAAATACCTCATAAGGATTTCCATTCCTACTGCCTTCCTTGCTTAGGCCCAGACCACGACGTATCGGCCTGTTTAGCCTGTGCTTCCTTCAACCGACGAACTCTTAGACGTCAGTCGGAGTTTGCAGAGGAATTTTTTGGAGCCGCTTTTGCTTATAAAATGCCGTCGGAGACTCCGACTTCGCATATGGTCAAAAAACGCAAGGAAAAGGACCGACACTCGCGGCCTGCGGTTTCGGCTGAAACCACGGCTAGGCCTACCGCGAGTGCCTCGGTTTCGGCCGAAACCGAGTCCTCGGAGATTCCTTCTTCCGAAACCATAATTCCGACCACCGAGGCCCGGGAGGCCCTGGCTGAGTCGGCTTCAGAACTTCCTACCGAAACCAGTGTTCAGGAAATGTCCGACACCATACCTTTGGACATTTCTACTCCTGCACGTGGGGCAGCTAGGCCCCCTGCTTCCATGTCCATTAAGGCCTTTTCAAGGGCTAAAGCTGCCAAACTTTCTAAAGCTTTGCCTGCCAAATCTACCTCCTAGAGGCCTTCCTCTAGTTCACAGATCCTCAGCCTTGCTGAGGACCTTATTTCCTTAATTAGGGGTTCACAACCTCACCCAGACAGGGCCTCTCAACCTCCTCCAGACAAAAGGCCCAGGACTGACCCCTCTGACCCACACTCCTCAGATGTTTCCACGGATGGATCTGAGTTGTCAGACCACCAGGAAGGGGCTTACTCGCCTTATGAGGATTCAGATGCTGAGGAATCTATCCCTTCGGCCTCCCCTCCTGAAGAGTTTTCCTTTGGTGAGACTCTACACTCCATGAGAGAGCATTTTCAATGGCAAGGTGAGGATTTCTCTGATTCTAGGAAAAGATTAAGGACCTTTTTGCATTTGCCTCAGCATAAGCCCTTAGCTATACCTTCTGTTCTGAATGTAATTGATGATGTGTACAATGATGTCAGTACAGCCCCTGATACTCTTCCTCCTGCCCCTGCCAAACCTGACAGATACTACAGGGTCCCGGATTCTCATTTCCATCTGTATAAAGCCCATTCTGCAGACCCAGACACTATTTCTCAGGGCCCTAAAGGGGTTGCGGCCGCTACTGCCAAAAACCCTCTACCCTCTGAAAGAGAGTCTAGAGCTTTAGAGAGATGGGGAAAGAAGGTGTATACTTCTGCAACTCTTTCTGTCAAGGCATTAAACTGTCAATTTCATATGATACAGTACCAAGAGTATTTGTTAGATGAACTGAATAAAAAACTTTCTTCTCCTGAACCCCTAGACCGTAAAATCCCTTCAGGATTTGGTACACAACTCACAACAGGTTAGTAATCATTTCTTAAAATGTGGCTATGATGCACTGGAGGTTTCATTTAGATCAGCTATGACTGGGGCAGTTATTCGTAGACATGCTTTGGCTGAAGGAGCAATCTTTGCCAGACCACGTCAAAGCTAAACTCCTGGATGCTCCAATGGAGAAACAAAATTTATTTGGCTCCTCTGCTCAGGAGATCTTAAAAAAGGTTGAAGAAAAGGCAAAATCTGTGCAAACAGTTAAAGATTTCCTGCAAGTTCAACCACCGAGATTCAGCAGAAACTGGCCTACTAAGAATTGGTCCTTTCCAGACTCGGACAGAGCCCAGAGAGGCAGGAACAGGCGCCCTAGAGGCAGAGGTCAATCGAAGGGCTCCTACAGAGGCCATCAGTGGCAGCCTGCCAACCAGAGGAGTAGTGCAACAGCAACAACAACAACCACTACACCAGGACAGGCTCAATGACTTAACTCTGATTCCGTCTACCAGGGATCAACTGGAAGCACCCTTGGGCGGAAAGCTGGCTTTATTCTCAAAAAACTGGCATTATATTACAAAGGATACATGGACACTGCAAATAATAGACAAAGGATACAGGTTCCACTTCCACACTTTGCCAAAAAGAAGCGGAATGCCAAACCTTCCACCAAATCATAGGGCAGAGGCTTTAAGACAAATCAGCAATTTACTTCAGATGAAAGCTATAGAAAAGGTACCATGTTCAGAACAAGGCCAAGGATTTTACTCCAGACTATTCCTTGTACCAAGAAAAGAAAATCAATGGAGGCCTATTCTCAACCTGTCCGCACTGAACACTTACCTCATTGTGCCAAAATTCAAAATGCTGACCCTACAGCAACTTCTTCCCATGTTGGGCAAGGAGTCTTGGCTGGTGACTCTAGATCTCAAGGAGGCATACCTGCACGTCCCTATTCGACCAAGTTGCAGAAGACACCTCAGATTTCTTGCAGGATCAGAGCATTATCAATTCTCAGCATTGCCCTTTGGCTTATCTACTGCGCCCAGAGTATTCACGAAATGCCTGGCATCAGTAATTACACATTGCAGACTACAGGGAATTCAAATTTACCCATACCTGGACGACTGCCTAATACAAGCGGACAACAAGAAAAATTTGATAAAGGACTTGGCCTATGCCATACACCTGCTACAGACCTTGGGATACACAGTCAACACCCAAAAGTCAAGACTAGTACCATCCCAAAGGATAACCTTTTTGGGTGCAGATCTGGACACAACCACCCAAATGGCTTTTCTCACAGAAGAAAAAGAAAAACAACTTCCAGATTACTTCATGACTCTGGCAAGACAAACCCAGCTTACTGCAAGGAAAATCCTGCAGGCCCTGGGTTACATGGCATCCTGCATAATTCTAATACCGCATGCCAGGCTGCATATGAGGAAATTACAATGGTACCTAAGGAGTGTATGGTCTCAACACAGTCACAGTTTAGAAACCATGATACCAATCATTCCATGCCTTCAAAAGGAATTCCTGTGGTGGGCTCAGGCTTGCCAGTCCAACAGAGGGTTGCCTTTCAACAAACCAAAAACAAGGCAGACCATCACCACGGACGCCTCAGACCGAGGATGGGGAGCACACATGGAGGGCAAATGTATCCAAGGCCTATGGCCTCAAGGACAGCTAAGCATACACATAAACCAAAAGGAAATGCTGGCAGTGAGGCATGTAATTGAGGCATTCAAACCCTTCCTCCAACAAGGACACCTGTTAATAAGGACAGACAACACCACGGTCATGTGGTACATAAACAAGCAGGGAGGCACACATTCTTACCCTCTATGCCGGATGGCTATGAATCTGTGGGAACTATGCCTGAATCTCAATATCCAACTACAGTCCCAATTTGTGCCAGGGAAAGAAAATGCACTGGCGGACAGCTTAAGCAGAACTACCATGGATGCACACGAATGGATGCTGCACCCAGACATCTTCCAACTCATAGCAAAGGCATGGGGAATGCCGGAGATAGATCTGTTCGCCTCCCCACTCAACCATCAACTGAAGACATTCTGCTCAAGGACATACCACCCACAAGCTTGGAGGGTGGACTCTCTCTTTCAGCTGGAAAGCCCTAACAGTATATGCCTTCCCATCTCTCCCATTGATGTACAAGGTTCTACTGAAGATCAGGGAGGAACAGCCAAAAGTGATACTAATAGCTCCGGACTGGCCAAGACAACACTGGTATCCACTATTGAGAAGCATGTCTCAGGCAAAATCATGGCCTCTCCCCCTATGGCCTTTTCTTCTGATGCAGAACAATTTCAAGACCCTGCATCCCAACTTGAAAACATTGCAGCTAACTGCCTGGAAAATTCCTTAAATCCCAATCAAACTGCTTTATCTCGGAGGGTGAAGGACATTATCCTGGAGGCTCGCAGGCCTTCCACAAGGAAGACATACTCAGCTAAATGGAAGAGATTTCTCATTTGGAGCACATCAAAAGGCTCAGATGTCACAGTGGCAAACATAACAAATATCCTAGAATACTTAGCAGAATTGTTCCACAATGGCCTGTCCTATTCTTCCATTAAGATTCATGCTTCAGCAATTTCAGCAGAATACAATGTGGATCCACCTATCTTCTCGCACCCTCTCCTCAGACAATTCCTGAGAGGGATCAAAAATATTAAACCTCCAAGAAGACCCCCTCTATCTGCCTGGGATTTCAACTTTGTGCTGGAGAAACTGACACTTCCTCCTTTTGAACCAGCAGCATCAGCGGATCTACAGTTTCTATCTTGGAAAACTGCATTCCTTCTGGCAATCACTTCAGCAAGAAGAGTATCTGAGTTACAAGCATTAATGGCAGTGCAGCCTTTTCTTATTTTCCACCAGGACAGGGTTTCACTAAGAACCAATCCTACTTTTATGCCAAAGATGGTATCTAGGGTATCCTTGAACCAAGCTATTCACTTGCCTACGTTCTTCCCTAATCCACAGAATAGAGGGGAAAAACTTTTGCACACCCTGGATATACACAGACAACTACGCTACTACTTGGACAGAATAAAAACTAGCAGAAAAACTGACCAACTTTTTGTAGCATATGCAACTGGGGTGCAAGGAAGAGCAATTTCCAAACAGACAATTTCAAAATGGATAGGAAATTGCATTTGATTTTGCTACTCCTTTCACGGAAAGACAGTTCCTGAAAACATCAGGCCTCACTCCACAAGGGCCACGGCCACCACTACAGCCTTCCTACGAGGTGGGGCTACCAAGGACATTTTAGAAGCTGCTACTTGGAGCTCCGTGCATACATTTGCCAAGCATTACAATCTACCTTTATACTCTAGATCCAGAGCAGGGTTTGCTACTGCAGTCCTGCAGGGGATCTTAACTACACCATCCCTTTCTTAGTACCTCCTCCCCCAGTTTGGCTATGGTATTCTACCCATATGTTATGACTGCAGATGCATCCTTGAAGGACATAGTACAGTTTTGTACCTACCATAAATGTAGATGTCCGATAGGTATGCATCTGCAGTCAGGATTACCCTCCTCCTTCCCTCTGTGGTATTCCTAGGGTTCTTACCCCTCTTTTAGCTAGCTGGGGGAATCTATTATGGTGTATTTGTTTGTTTATACATGTATATAATTTGCAAATGTTTGGAACTTTTCAGCATTTATCCAAATTTAGCCTTTCTAGAGGGCACCTGGCATCTGGGGCAAGAAAAACTGAGGAAAATGGCGTCGGTTGATGCTTTTATACCCCAGACGCTCTGACGTCGGGGAAAGTGCGACATCAGCCGAGGCCAGACCCAGACTTTGGAATCCAGCCGACCGAAGGGCTGCCTGAGGCAGGACAACCCATATGTTATGACTGCAGATGCATACCTATCAGACATCTACATTTATGGTATGTACAAAACTGTACTTTTCCCTCCTTCCTTCCCCATTATATCCTCTTTCCCTAGGGGGACATTAGCTTCCCACGGTGACTTTTTGCCACCAGGACCCCTTGACCATATTTCCTTGTGCTTCTGACGGGTTAGGGCAAGTAAAACTGATGTAATGGTGTTGGCTGCCTTGCTTTATAGCACTGACAACCTGATGTCAGATTGCAGGCGACAGTAGCCGACGCAGAAAAACATTGACTGTGGAATTTGGGCCGGCTGAGCGCTACCACAGCAGGGATAACCCACAGGTGATGACTGCAACAGTGAATACACTCGAACATCTGCATTTATGGTAAGTGTATACAACTCTAATTTTCTGTCTCTGGATCCTTTGTTTGTTCATGGGTTCTTAGTTTTTTGTCTTTTGGTAGGTTATTTTGAGCACAGAAAGGGAAACTGATTAGGCTGAAAATGGCCTGGAAGGACAGCTAGCCAAGTACTTGCCTATGAACCTATAAATCTATGAAAATATGCATCTGGTCTGTCTCATTAGAATAATACTAAGGGGCAATTAAAGCATAAATTGGTTTTCTGAAAGTTGTCAATGACTGGTACTCTTCCCCAAAAACTCAGATCAGGGAAATCAAAAACATTCAGGGCTTTAGGGAATATTTGAACAATTTGCATGCCAAAGTGTGCTACCAAATGTAGATAGGCATATGGGCATAACGCCTGTATCTGAACAAACTATTGTATATAATCTGAAAAAGTATAGTGTCTTACTTAAACTTTATTGGTATTTTGTGCTTATTTTCATTTTCTTGACTGTTTTTGTCCCACTGGGCCAATGGCCACTTTTTAAGGGAGAACAGAAATATTCATACTGACTAGAAGAAATTTGGCCTGGGTACCACTGAATTTTCACTTTTCTTTTTAAAAAGTGCTACGGGATTTTTTTTTTTTTTTACATCTACTTGAGCTGTCACACTCTCGTTCAGATTTGGCCTTGGTTTAATATCTCATTTGAAGGACTTTTATTAATATTTTGAAATAGTTTTGTTTGACTAAGCCATTTTTTTTCTGTTTTACTCAGGAATGTCAATCCATCAGTCACGAAAGAGATTAAGTAGAGCAGTATGCACCTTTTGAAGATAATTGTGGGAAACATATTGCAAAATGCACTGATGGCTAAAAAATAAGTGAGAGGTATGCAATAAGGATCATTCATTCTTAGGGAGGGAAAGATTAGGAAGTATCAGAAACTGAATTTCAACCTGTACAATATTAGGCAAAGAAAGACTGTTGGAAGTAATTCTAGTAATAATGCCTTTCAGGAAAGTGAAGGTGGGTCTGGAGCAAGATTAGTACAAGTCAGCAGCAGCCTATATTAGCTACTGTGTGGAAGCCACAACGAGAAGTAGACCTTGTAGGAGATTAAAGATACTGTAACAGCACTGTGCTAGTATTTATGTATGGTAATTTAAAAATTAGACATAACATTCATAATACAGCAAATGCTTCACCCCATTTGTACTAATTAAGACATTTTTCTTACTGCAACATTTAAAGGAGTACAGCAGTGTAGAAATATATCCTTCCACTAGCAACAGGTACAAATGAAAACCTAGACCAGGATTATGTGTACTGACAGATTAGTAGTGGGTGTAACTAAACAAAACCAGTGTATTGTATGACTCTGCTGATTTGTATGTGTATGCATGTGCAGTTAGAATAGTGCAGCCACCAGCAAAATATCTGAAAAAAAGCAGTGTTATATGTAACACCATAGTGGGAGGTTGTAAATACTGCATTTTAGTATACCTTTGTGTGAAACTGTGTTTCACATCACATATGACAGTGTGTAATAATCTTAAGTTTTTGAAAATTGTAATTCTGTGGTGAAAAACACATTCAATATTACCATTCTAACTTCAAAGATTTCATTATACCTCAGTCCTGATTTTCAAGGCATTGTCTCTGTCAGTTTATGTAGTTTAGGCTTCAGTATGTATGCAGCAGTTGAAATATTACCTTGCCTGGTGAAATATTTGATTGTTTTACTATGATGTGATGACAGAACATTAAAGAAATATTCTGGACATTGGCTACATTCCATTAGTTTTACTAGAAGTTTTGTATTCACATCCAGTGGAAACCACATATAATGCAACTTTGGTAGCCTAGCCTATTAGTGCAGACTATCCATACAGGATTTTCTCTAGGACTGCAGTGGTGGTGCTGCGGTAGCATTGTTGCCTCACAGTTAGACGTTGCCCGTTCGATTCTCAGTTAGAGCGTCTTCTGTGTGTCGACATGCGTGAATAGGCGTTCCTTCATTGAAGGTTGTGCGTTAGGCCCGGCAAGCCAGTACGTAAAAATCTACTGCCAATCATTAGCAGACCGGAGTTCTGCTGTGGCGACCCCTAACCGGGAATAGCCGAAAGACACAAACAATCCATACAGGATTTTCTCTCTAAAACAGTCTCACAATTTTAGTGGAGAAAGCTGGCAATAGATGTTCTTCGTGTTTCACTGTTGCAGTCATCACATTTGGGTTATCCCTGCCAGGGTAGCCCTCAGCCAGCCCGAATACCAGAGACTTAATATTTCTGCTTTGGTTGCTGTTGCTTGAGGACTGGCGTCAGGTCATCAGTGGCATAAAGTAAGGTAGCCGACACCATTACATCAGTCTTTCTTGACATGGAACCCGAAGCAGTTTGCATGAGTGCCGGTCGGCCACTACCTGAGTTTTCATTTCCGAGTTGAAGTTGATGTCTTCTAAAGCTAAGCACCTCATTGGGGATCCTTTTTTCTTGCACTAACTGATGTCAGAAAAAGTTAATAATTGTCTCGCCTGTGGAAAGCAAATACCACACCGAGACTTCCACTCTTACTGCGTCACTTGTCTAGGCCCAGACCATAACATCTCCCATTGTCACTTCTGTGCTTTGTTTAATGCCAGAACTATCTGTTGTCAGGCCCTTATTGTAGCCAGATATTTTCATTTACAGTCCTTGAATTTTGATATGGCTATGGTAAGCCATCCGACAGCAGATCTACTGAAAAAAATGTAAAGATAAAGACAGAGACAGACTGCACAGGTTCAAACCTACCCACAACGCTTCCATTAAGCTAGTCGTCAGTCCTCCGGTACTCAGTGAGGTGCTTTTGCAGCCCCTGATGCCTGCTTCAGTTGATTCACAGGCCACTACTGAGACCCTTTCAGAGTGTGGCGTGGCACAAAACTCTTCTTTGTGTAATGATTCTGCTGTCGTCTCTACCTTGGATGGGTCTGGAGCCACTGAGCAAGCACCGGGTTCCAAGGAAGTCCTTCGCACCTCTGAATGTCAACACAAACTGACGTCTTCTTTTGCGACTACCGTTTTTTCGAAAACTACCGAGTTCCTTAGGCCCAGGGTTCGAACCACACCCAAGAAGCCGACTACCCCCTCCCAGGTGCCTGCTACCGTGCCTCAGTCTCAGATGCTTAAAATGGCGGAAGACCTTATCATGTTGATCAGGGGAAGCCAAGCTACTCCCTCACAAAGGAAAAGAGATCTGTCCCAGGAGCTTTGTCTGAACAAGAGTCAGATGAATCTGATGCGTCTGACTATAAAGACATGCAACCCCTCTCCACTTATGAGGATTATGATGTAGAAGAATCCATTCCTTCAGCCTCTCCCCTAGAGGATTTTTCCTTAGGGGAAACCCTCCATACTTAAAGGGAGCATTTTCAATGAGAGAGTCAGAACTACCCTCAGTCTAAAAAGAGACTCAGGGAATTCCTAGATCTTCCGCAACACAGACCCTTGGCCACCCCCCCCCCCCAGTCCTGGTTGTGGTGGATGATATTTTCCTTGAATCCAGCTTGACTCCTGACACCCTACCTCCTGCTCCCAGAAAACCAGACAGGTACTACTCATACAAATATCTTTTTAAAAATCCAACAGCTGACCCTGAGGTCATTTCTCAAGGGCCAAAAGGGATTAAAGCAACCTCTGCTAAGAATCCCACACCCTCAGACGGGGATTCCTGAGCACTGGACAGATGGGGTAAAAAAGTATACACCTCAGCTACTCTTGCTATCAGGGCACTAAATTGTCAGTTCCATATGCTTAAATATCAGCAACATACCTTGGAACTCCTTAAACAAAAAATGTTTTCCTGTCCTGCTTGGGCAGAATCTAAAGGTTTACAAGACTTAATGCATTCTGCAAGTCAAGTAACTAAACATACTTTGCACTGTGGTTTTGACACCCTAGAAGCTTCCTGCAGGGCAGCAGTCACTGGATCTGTCATTAGAAGACATGCATGGCTTAAGGAACAACCCCTGCCAGACCATGTCAGATCTAAATTGGTGGATGCCCCCTTGCACAATGATAACTTATCTGGGACTAAGGCAGAAGAGGTCTTAAAAAAGATGGAAGAAAAAGTAAAATCTATGCAAACAGTTAAAGATTTCTTACCGGTCCAGCCCTCTAGGTTCAGCAAGCATTTCCCCTCCAAGCACTGGTCCTTTCCTGCTCCAAGTAAACAGGCCCAGCCTAGGCCTCATGGAAAGAGAACCCCCAGACAGCAGCCCCATGGAATGCAAAGATCCAAGCAGTGGACTACCTCCACTTCAAAAGCAGGGAGTTCTAAGCCACCCCCTTATGGTAAGAGCTCACAATGACTCACCTCCTTCCGACTTTCCCATCTGCCCACCTTCACTTAACCCTAGGAGGAAAACTCTCCTTTCACTCAAGCACCTGGGCCATCATTACGAAGGATCAAAGGGTTGTGAACATTGTGTCTCAGGGATACAAATTCTCCTTCCACACTCTTCCAACCCTAAAAGGATTCCCAGGTCTACCACCAAATCACTGGGCAGAGGTTCAAAAGGAAATCCATTCCCTGCTCTCTTTGAGGGCAGTAGAGCACGTTCCTGCACAACAGATAGGCCAAGACTTCTACTCCAGACTTTTTCTGGTGCCCAACAAAGAGGCACCTGGTGCCCCATCCTCGATCTATCATTTCTAAACACCTTCCTGGTTATCCCAAAATTCAAAATGCTTACCCTTCAGCAGCTCCTACCCATGCTCTCCAAGGATGCTTGGCTAGCCACCCTGGATCTAAAAGAGGCCTACCTCTGCATTTCTATCAAGGAATCATGCAGAAAATATCTCCACTTCAGGGCAGGATCTCAACACTTTCAGTTCTCTGCGCTTCCCTTTGGCTTATCTCCTGCTCCCAGAGTTTTCACAAAATGCCTGGCTCCGGCCATTGCATTTTGCAGACAAAGAAATATTCAAATTTACCCCTACTTAGACAAATGCCTTGTTCCGGCAGACAACCAGGAAATGCTGCTCAAGCACCTGGTCTTTGTAAAGAGCCTACTAACCTCCCTAGGGTACACAGTCAACGAAAAGAAATCAAAACAGGTGCCCACCCAAAGGATAATCTTCCTGGGAGCAAGTCTGGACACAGCATCCCAGATGGCATACCTTAGAATAGAGAAACAAATTTTCCTGTCAGCCTACTTCTCTCAACTGACCACCGGGCCCCAGCTTTCTGCAAGGAAAATCCTGCAAATTCTGGGGTTCATGCCATCTTGCATACTCCTCATTCTATATGCCAGACTGCATATGAGGAAAGTTCAATGGTACCTAAAGAGCCTTTGGTGTCAACACTCTCAAGACCTGGAAACTCTTCTACCTATAATTCCTTACCTCAGAAAGGCACTTCTTTGGTGAGCAACAGCATGCTCCCACAACAAGGGACTGCCCTTCTCCCCACCCCCTGCTGCCCAGACCCTCACCACAGATGCATCAGTTTACGCTTGGGGTGCACACCTGGGTGGCAGGTGCATAGAGGGCCAATGGAGCCCACAGCAGATCGCCTGCATATCAGTGAAAAAGATGATGGCTGTACAACACGCCTTGATATCTTTCAAACCCCTTCTCTATCCAGGGGTTCTCCTGATAAAACAGACAACATCACTGTGATGTGGTACATCAACAAGGAGGGGAGGGACTCATTCCTACCCTCTATGCAGTCTGGCCATATCCCTTTGGCTCACAGCCTCTTCCATGCAACTACACCTGTTAGCACAATACCTACCAGACTCTCTCAACTCCCTGTCAGACCAGTTAAGCAGAAACCTTCTGGACCCGCACAAGTGGTAGCTCAGCAGAAGTACCTTTTCCCTAATAACTCAGAAATGGGGAACCCCAAATGTCGACCTTTTTGCCTCCCACACCAACCATCAGCTCAGAAAATTCTACACCAGGGAGCATCACTGCATGGCTTGGAAAGTGGATGCCCTGTCCTTCCCCTGGGTCAACCTCTCAGTCTATGCCTTTCCTCCCCTACCTCTCATCCAGTGGGTACTGCTCAAAATAAAGGAGGAAAAACCAAGGACCATTCTTATAGCTCTAGACTGGCACTGACAGCACTGGTACCCCTTGCTGCACAGCCTGTCCCCGCTGCCTCCATGGCATCTTCCTCAGATTCCATACCTCCTAACCTAGAGGGGAAGAGGAATTCATGCATCCCCAATTGCAGACACTCAGCTTGGCAGCTTGACTTATTCCCTAACCCCGAAACAATCTGCCATCCTCAGTAAACAGGTTCTGGATGTTATCCATGAGGCCAGATGCCCTAGCACCAGAAAGTCGTATGCAGATAAATGAAAAAGATTCTGCACTTGGATCCAGGCTAAGAGGGCTAATACAGCACAGCCCTCTATCCCTCTCATCCTGCACAGTGGTCTCTCTCCCCTCTATAAAAGTTCATGCCTCTGCTATTTCTGCTCATTTTCCCACTGAGCAGTCCCTTTTCTCACACCCTTTGATCAAACAGTTCCTCAGAGGGGCTAGCAACTTGAGGCCCCCCAGAAGGGCACCAACACTAGCTTGGGACCTTAATCTTGTCTTGGAAAAGCTCACCCTGCCTCCTTTCAAACTAACTTCTTCTGCAGAGCCAAAATTTCTCTCCTGGAAGACAGCCTTGCTTCTGGCCATCACTTCTTCAGCCAGAAGAGTCTCTGAGCTGCAAGCACTCATGGTGATAGAACCCTTCCTCATCTTCCATGCAGACTGGGTATCCCTCAGAACTTCCCCATCCTTCATGCCCACGGTGGTGTCCAGTGTGGCTCTCAACCAATCCATTCATTTGCCTACCTTCTTTCCTAATCCCCAGAACAAGGGGGAAAGGATTCTTCACTCTGTAGATGTGCACAGACAGCTTAGATACTATCTGGACAGGACTAAATACTTCAGAAAGTCTGATCAGTTGCTGGTTAGCTTTGCTTCAGGGGCAGAAGGCAAAGCCATCTCCAAGCAAACCATTTCCAAATGTATAGCACACTGCATCGATTTCTGCTACAAACAGCATGGTAAGCCTCCCCCCAAGGGGATCAGGACACACTCCACCAGAGCAGCCTTCACCTCTGCAGCTTTCCTCAGAGGACTCCCTACCAGGGATGTCCTGGAGTCTGCCACCTGGACAATTGCTCACACTTTTACCAAGCATTGCCATCTGCCTCTCTTCTCCAAATCCAGGGCAGGGTTTGCCTCTGCGTTCTTGCAGGGCATCCTGGCCAGCCCCTACCTTCCTTGACTGCCTCCACCCATTTCCTCAGCTTTGGGAATCTACCCAAATGTGATGACTGTAACAGTGAAACATGAAGAACTTAGTACAGATGTTCATCGTGTTACACTGCTGCAGTCCTCACACTTGGGTTATCCTGCCGTCAGGCGGTCCCGCAGTCGGCCAGAGTTCCAAAGTCTTGGTCCGGCGTCGGTTGCTGTTGCTTCTTCCCTGACGTCAGTGCACCAGGGGTATATAATATGCATCCAGCGCCATTTTCTTCAGTCTTTCTTGCCGCGCGGTGCCCGAAGCAGAAGCAGTTCGCAAGTGCCGGTCAGCCGACTCCTGAGATTTTCAAAGTCGAATTTCAGATCCAAAGTCTTCAATAAAGCTAAGTACCCCGTTGGGGAAACCTTTTTCTTGCCTCAGACCGATGTCAGAAAAAGTTAATAATTGTATTTCTTGTGGGAAGCAAATACCTCATAAGGACTTCCACTCTTACTGTATTCCATGCCTAGGCCCTGATCACGACGTCACTAGTTGTCAGTTTTGTGCTAGATTCAACAAACGCACTATAAAGAGATGTTTTGATTTTGCTTTACACTACATTGTCCGAAGGTTCAATTATACCATGCTGTCGGATCAGCCGATGACTTCAATACCGAAAAAACGCAAAGACAAGGATAAAGACAGGCATCCGAGGTCCACAACCAATGACGAAACCTCTTCTAGGCCAGTCGCCGGTTCTCAGTGAGGTGCTTTTGCAGCCCCTGACACCCACTACCTCAGAGCCACAGGCCGCTTCTGGCTCCCACGTGGAGACAACTAGGCCTCTGGAAACTCAAGGTATTGGGCCTACGGAAACTAATCCCTCAGATGGGTCCGGAGCCGCTGAGCAGGCACTGGCTTCTGAGGGTGTTTTCAGACCTTCACAACTTATCATTAAAACAACAGCCAAGACAAAGGTACCATTAAAGACAAAGAAACAAGTACAGCATTCTCCCGGACAGTCCTCCATGCCTAAGAAATAGATGCTTAAAATGGCTGAAGACCTCATTACTCTAATCAAGGGTTCCCATCCCCCTCCTGAGAAAAGGCCTAGGCAGGATACAGACTATGACTCCTCTGATCAGGTTTCCATTTCCTCTGATTCCTCTTCAGACCAGGGATATTCTTTACCCCCCTATGAGGACTCTGATGCTGAGGAATCTATCCCTTCAGCCTCTCCTCCTGAGGATTACTCTTTTGGGGAAATTTTACATACCATGAGGGAACATTTCCATTGGGAAAGTCAGGAATACTCAGAATCCAAGAAAGGGCTCAGGGATTTCCTCTTATTGCCTCAGCACAGGCCCCTGGCTATTCCACCTGTGCAAGACATTGTGGATGATGTGTTCTCTGAATCCAGCTTATCTCCTGACTCTTTGCCCCCTGCTCCAGCCTAGCCAGATAGGTATTATAGAGTCCCTGACTCTCACAAGTTTCTTTACAAATACCCTTCTGCTGATCCAGAAACTATTTCCCAGGGTCCAAAAGGGGTTAAGGCTTCCATTGCAAAAAATCCAGTACCCTCTGACAGAGTTTCCAGAGCTTTGGATAGATGGGGGAAGAAAGTGTAGGAAGAAAGTATACACGTCTGCAACTTTAGCAGTAAGAGCTTTAAATTGCCAGTTTAACATGCTTAAGTACCAACAATATTTAATGACTCAGTTAAAACAGAAAATGCTTGCTAGCTCAGAAGCTCCTGATTGTAAAGAAATGCAGGATTTATTGCATGCAGTTGAACAGGTGGGAAAACATACTCTGCAATGTCGTTTTGATTCTTTAGAGGCCTCTTGTAGAGCCGCAGTTACAGGTTCTGTTATTCGAAGGCATGCTTGGTTAAAAAGAACAGAGTTTACCTGATCATGTTAAGGCAAAGTTATTGGATGCTCCTTTACAACATGATACCTTGTTTGGTGTTAAGGCAGAAGAGGTGTTGAAGAAAATGGAGGATAAAGCTAAATCTATGCAAACAGTCAAGAATTTCTTACAGGTACAGCCACCTCGGTTTAGCAGAAATTGGCCAACAAAAATTGGTCCTTTCCATTGTCAGACAGGCCACAGAGAGGCAGATACAGATGCCCAAAGAGGCAGATCTCAACCCCAAGGTTCAAATAGGCAACGACAGTGGGGCACCTCAACCCCAAAAGGAGGTGAAGACAAGTCTCAACCTTACAGGAAACAGTCACAATGACTTTCCTTTGCGTACGCCAAGCACGTCCCTTCTGGAAGCCCCCTTAGGGGGAAAACTAGCACTTTTTTCCCAAAACTGGCAAACAATCACCCAAGACAAATGGGTTCTGAATATTATGTCTCAGGGTTACAGAGTCCACTTACATACTCTACCAAAGCTAAAAGGAATGCCAGACCTGCCACAAAATCTATGGGCAGAGGCACAAAAACAAATTTCAGCCCTCGTGGACATGAGAGCTATACAAAAAGTACCACAACAGTAACAAGGACAAGGATTTTACTCGAGCCTCTTCCTGGTCCCAAGACCGGACAAAGCCTGGAGGCCTATACTGGACCTTTCAATTCTGAATACTTACCTGGATATTCTGAAATTCAAAATGTTGACATTACAGCAGCTTCTACCCATGCTGGGCAAGAAGGCTAGGCTTGTTACTCTGGACCTCAAAGAGGCATACCTGCATGTCCCTATCAGACAAAATTGCAGAAGATACCTCAGATTCAAAGCTGGTACAATGCATTACCAATTCTCTGCACTGCTCTTTGGCTTATTTACTGCGCCCAGGGTCTTCACAAAGTGCCTGGCACCAGTAATTGCATTTTGCAGAGAAAAAGGAATTAAAATATATCCATACCTGGACGAGTGCCTCATTCAAGCAGAGACAAAGGACATTATTCTACAGCATCTGGCGTTTGTCAAAAAGTTGCTAATCTTTCTAGGGTACACAGTAAATGAAAGCAAGTCAAAACTAGTGCCCTCACAACAGATTACATTCCTGGGTGCCAGCTTAAATACAACGGCCCAGATGGCTTGCCTCACGCCAGACAAACAAGTGCAACTAACTCAATATTTTCAACTACTGGCAAAAATGTCCCATCTCCCTGCAAGAAAAATTCTGCAGGCCCTGGGATTCATGGCATCCTGCATACTACTAATACCATATGCCAGACTGCATATGAGGAAATTACAATGATACCTAAAAAGTGTTTGGACTCAACATTCTCACAGTCTAGAAGCAGTAATTCCAATAATTCCCTGCCTACAACAGGAGTTTCGATGGTGGGCACAGGCATGTCACCTAAACAAGGGTCAGCCTTTTACCCAACCCACAGCCAGGCAAACTCTAACAACAGATGCTTCGGATTACGCCTGGGGAGCACACATGTCAGGAAAATGCATTCAGGGCAAGTGGACCGCAGACCAGATGCATCTTCACATCAATCAAAAAGAGATGTTGGCTGTTCAAAATGCTCTAACAGCTTTCAAGGACCTTCTACATCCAGAGCAACTATTACTAAAGACAGACAACACCACAGTAATGTGGTACATAAACAAACAAGGGGGCACTCATTCTTATCCCCTATGCAGGCAAGCCATGACCTTGTGGATCACAGCTCTAATGTACCAAGTTCACCTGCAAGCACAATTCCTGCCAGGAAAGAAAAATACTCTGGCAGACGACCTAAGCAGAAATATCATGGACCCTCACGAATGGAAATTTAATCCACAAATCTTCAGCATGATAACACAAAAATGGGGATGCCCAGACATAGATCTTTTTGCCTCCCCTCTGAATTGCCAACTTCTAAAATTCTGCACAAGGACCTATCACAGACAAGCATGGAAAGTGGATGCTCTTCTGTTCAGCTGGAAAAACCTAAAAGTCTATGCCTTCCCACCACTGCCTCTCCTTTCAAAGGTACTCCTAAAAGCCAGACAAGAAAAACTACAGATGATCCTGATCGCTCCAGACTGGCCACGCCAGCACTGGTACCCTATGTTAAGGAACTTGGCTCAGGACCCACCATGGATTTTACCCCAAATTCCACACCTTCTGACTCAACAAAAAAAAAATCAGATCCTGCACGGTCAGCTCAAAACCCTAAACCTGGCTGCATGGCAGATACTTTAGTCAAACAGGCAACACCTCTATCTAAAGCTGTTATGGATGTCATTTTGGAGGCCAGGAGGCCTAGCACCAGGAAAGCTTACTCAGAAAAATGGAAGAGATTCTGCGCCTGGAACCAGGCACACAGCCTTGACCATCTTGTTCCAAACATTCCTCAGATTTTACAATACTTAACTGAGATGCTGGACAGAGGCCTATCCTTTTCATCAATTAAGATCCACACCTCTGCCATTTCTGCACATTAGAACACGGATCCTCCTTTATTCTCTCACCCCTTGCTAAAGCAGTACCTCAGAGGGGCTAAAAACATAAGACTGCCCCGGAGAGCACCAACACCAACTTGGTACCTCAATTTCGTTTTGGAAAAACTGACCCTACTTCCTTTTGAGCCAGCCAATACAGCCGAACTAAAGTTTTTTTCATGGAAAACAGCTCTGCTCCTGGCAGTAACATCAGCACGAAGGGTCTCAGAGCTACAGGCATTAATGGCAGTGGAGCATTTTATAATTTTTCATCAGGTCAGGGTATCTTTAAGGACAAACCCTACCTTCATGCCAAAGGTGGTATCTAGTGTGGCTCTTAACCAAACCATCCATTTGCCTACTTTTTATCCAAACCCCCAAAATAAAGGGGAGAAACTTCTGCATTCTTTGGACATACACAGGCAGCTACGCTTCTACTTGGACAAAACAAAAGCTTTCAGGAAAACTGATCATATGTTTGTAGCATATGCTGCAGGATCAAAAGGTAAGGCTATCTCAAAGCAGACTATATCCAAATGGATAGGACACTGTATTCGGTACTGCTACACACAGCATGGAAAATCAGTCCCTAATAACATTAGGCTTCATTCCACCAGGGCAACAGCCACTTCAACAGCCTTTCTCAGAGGAGTACCTACCAAGGAAATTCTGGAGGCTGCAACTTGGATTTCAGTGCACACCTTCACCAAGCATTACCACCTGCCTCTCTACTCTAAATTCAGAGCAGGATTTGCCACTGCAGTTCTGCAGGGCCTCTTAGCCAATCCTAACTCTTTATAGACCAGCCACCCAAACTTAGCTTTGGGATTCAACCCAAGTGTGATGACTGCAGCAGTGTAACACGATGAACATAGTACAGTTTTGTACCTACCATAAATGTAGATAATCGAGTGTTCACACTGCTGCAGTCCAGGTTACCCTCCCTCCATCCCCCCCTGAACTAGCTGGACTTATCTATACCCTTCTATCCTATACAACTTTTGGGGTGTATTTGCTGGTAACTGAAGGTATTGCTTTTATTTTATATGTATATTTTTGATTAGCAATATGTATTGCCTGCCCATTTGGGGGCACCTGACATCTGGGGCAAGAAAAACTGAAGAAAATGGCATAGGATGCATATTATATACCCCTGGCGCACTGACGTCAGGGAAGAAGCGACAGCAACTGACGCCGGACCAAGACTTTGGAACTCTGGCCGACTGCGGGACTGCCTGACTGCAGGATAACCTAAGTGTGATGACTGCAGCAGTGTGAACACTTAAACATCTACATTTATGGTAGGTACAAAACTGTACTTTGTGTACACTTACTGTAAATGCAGCTGTTATTGCGTATACACTGTTGCAGTCCTGGATGTTCTTTGTGTTTCACTGTTGCAGTCATCACACTTGGTTTATCTGCCTGCAGGTAGCCCTCAGTCAGCCCGAATACCAGCTTCTTGGGATTTCTGCATTGGATGCTGCCGCCTCTTCCATGACGTCAGGTCATCAGGGCTATAAAACATGCAGCCGACGCCATTACAGAACAGAAGCAGTTCGCAAGTGCTGGTTGGCCGCTACCTGAAATTTTCATTTTTCGAGTTTCAAACCTGAAGTCTTCTAAAACTGAGTACCCATTGGGGATCCTTTTTTCTTGCTCTAACCGATGTCAGAAAAAGTTAACAATTGTCTTGCCTGTGGAAAGCAAATACCTCACAGTGATTTTCATTCTTACTGCGTCACCTGTTTAGGCCCAGACCACAACGTTCCTCACTGTTGGTTTTGTGCCTTGTTCAACACAACTGTTCGTCGTCGGGCTATCTTTTTCTCTAAATTCTTTCGCTGTCGTTCTCCGTATTCTGAAATGGCTTCGTTAAGCCATCCGACTACCGATCTTCCAAAAAAAGCAAGGATAAAGACAGACCGCATAGGTCCAAAACTGCAGACAATGTTTCCATTAAGCTAGTCGCCAGTCCTCCGGTACTCAGTAAGGCACTGTCACAGCCCCTGATACCCGCTTCAACAGATTCGGAGTCCGGTATGCCGCGAGATACTTCGACTATGGAACCTGTGGATGTCTCTACCTTGGATGGGTCCTGAGCCGCTGTGCAGGCACCGGCTTCTGAGGGTGTTTTCAGGCCTTCCAATGTTCGTATTAAACCAACTACTTTGTTTTTGACTAAATCTACCGAATTTCTCAGGCCAAGAGTTCGCACTACGCCTAGCAAACCGATGACCAAAGTGCATTCTCACGCTCCCATGCCTCAGAAGCAAATGCTTAGAATGGCTGAAGACCTTATTACTTTAATTAAGAGAAGCCAGCCTTCACCCTCTAAAAGGCAAGGAACTGATTTTCCTTCTGATTCTACAGACCATAAGTCAGATGACTCTGACCCCTCTGATTACCAGGACATACCCTTATCAACCTATGAGGATTCAGATGCAGAGGATTCCATTCCCTCTGCCTCCCCTCCAGAGGACTTTTCTTTCGGTGAAACCTTGCATAACCTAAGAGAGCGACTCGGGGAATTTTTAGACTTGCGTCAGCACCGGCCTCTTGCTATACCCCCAGTTCTGGATATTGTAGATGATATCTTCATGGAATCAAGTCTTATCCCTGATACTTTATTTCCAGCTCCTAGAAAGCCTGACAGGTACTACAGAGTACCTGACTCTCACAAATTTCTCTTTAAAAATCCCTAGTGGGAGGTTGGCATAATGGTTAAGGTGTTTACAGACACAAGGTGCAGGGTTTGATTCTGACGTGGAGTAATTGGCTAGGCTTAAAATAGCCCACTAGGGCAGTTAACCTAGTACTAATATATGAACAAGAGACCATTTCCCAGGGACCTAACGGTGTTAAGGCTACTACAGCCAAAAACCCTATCCCTTCAGACAGGGATTCTAGGGCGTTAGACAGATGGGGTAAGAAGGTATATACCTCTGCAACTCTTGCCATCAGGGCCTTAAATTGCCAGTTTCACATGTTGAAGTACCAGCAGCATGTTATGGAACTGATTAAACAAAAACCATTTTGTTGATTCCTGATTGTGCAGAAAATAAAGATTTACAAGAGTTAATGCATTCTGCTAACCAAGTTGGTAAACATAACTTGCAGTGTGGTTTTGATGCCTTAGAAGCATCTTGCAGGGCTGCTGTTACTGGGTCTGTTCTGAGAAGGCATGCTTGGCTGAAGGAACAAATCTTGCCAGACCATGTCAAAGCAAAATTACTAGATGCTCCATTAAGTCAAGAATGTTTGTTTGGCACAAAAGCAGAAAAAGTTCTTTAAAAGATGGAGGAAAAAGCTAAATCTATGCAAACTGTTAAAGATTTATTACAGGTACAGCCACCTAGATTCAGTAGGCATGGGCCTTCATAGAACTGGTCCTTTCCAGTCCCTCCCAGTCCAAACCCAGGGACAACAGATCACAAAGACTACAGTCTCAGGGTATGCACAGATCTAAACAATGGAGTGCTCCCACCTCAAAAACAGGGAGTGTTAAGCCACCCTCTTATGGAGAAAGTTCACAATGACTTCTCCTGCATCCTTCCCAGCCATGCCCAAGTACTTGCACCCCTAGGAGGAAAACTCGTCCTGTATGCAAAAAACTGGGAATACATTACCCAGGACCATTGGATCTTAAACATTGTATCCCAGGGATACATATTCTACTTCCATTCACTGCCAACCCCAAGCGGATTGCCAGACCTTCCCCCAAACCAGTGGGCAGAGCCCCAAAAGCAAGTACTTTCTCTTCTCAGTATCAGGGCTACTCAACCTAGCAAAGGGGACAGGGTTTATACTCCAGATTGCTTTTGGTGCCCAGAAAAGAAAACTCCTGGCACCCTATCCTGGATCTGTCAATTCTGAACACCTTCCTGGTGGTACCAAAGTTCAAAATGCTTACATTCCAACAGCTGCTGCCTATGCTAGCCAAGGACTCCTGGCTGGTCACCCTAGACTTAAAAGAAGCTTATCTGCACATCCCCATAAGGGAATCTTGCAGGAAATATCTACATTTCAGGGCAGGCTCTATGCACTATCGGTTCTCTGCACTTCCCTTTGGCTTATCTACTGCACCCAGGGTATTCACAAAGTGCCTGGCTCCAGCCATTGCATACTGCAGGCAGAGAAACATTCAAATTTACCCATACTTGGACTACTGCCTGATTCAGGTGGACAGTTAGGAACTGCTACTTCAGCACCTGACATTTGTAAAGAGACTCCTAACTTCTCTGGGGTATACCATCGACAAAAGTAAATCATGTCTGGTACCCAGACAAGAAATTGTATACCTGGGAGCAAGCTTGAACACAATTTTCCCAGATGGCATTCCTCACTCCAGAAAAGCAGGTTTATTTGACAAATTACTTCAAACTACTGGCCAACCAAACCTAGCTATCTGCAAGAAAAATACTGCAAGCCTTGGGGTTCATGGCCTCATGCACTCTACTAATTCCATATGAGGAAACTTCAGTGGTACTTAAAAAGTCTCTGGTGTTAACATTCTCAGAACCAGGAAACAGTGAATCTGGAGTAGGGACTTCATTTGTCAGCAACCTGTGGGTCTTGGATCCGATACCGGATCCGAGCCGGCAACTTGTTACATAGCTAATGGATCCGAGCTCCTAGCTCCTCCCCTCACCCATAATCCCCTGCCAACCCTCCATGACCTCAGATCTAGTTTGCCGCGCTTGTGAGTAGCTGGATTTTTGAGCTCTTAGCGAGTTTTCAGATAAGTGTATATTTTCTTCGTCTTTTCCTGTTACTAGCTTTAAAAAGTGTGTGAGAGTCAGGTTCCCTGTATTTTTTATATCTTTTTTATAGTTTTTTCCCTCCCTTCGCTGGCCGTTAGTGCGTGTGTGTGTGTTAGAGTTTTGGGGCCTGTGTGCCTGTGTACTCCCTTTTTTTTCCTTAAGTATGGCTGAGGCCTCAAAAGCCATTTTTTTCAAAATGTACCGAGTGTGGCCATAAGCTCTCCCCGGCTGATGGCCACACTCAGTGCGTTCGGTGCCTTGGGGTTGAACACCTCTCCTCAGGCTGTACCATTTGTGCAGCGTTCAACCCCAGGGCACTGAAAGAGCAGAGGTCGAAGCTGGTCCTGGCGGGACTTTTGCCCCGGGACACGGCTTCGGCCCCCGCTCCTCCCATGGCACTACCACAGCCTGTGGTGGTAGCCACACCTGCCCCCTTCCTTCGGCCGGGACTCAATCTCCTGCTAAAGTGCCGGAGGACAGGGAGGCTAGGAGAAGAAGCACCACAAGCGGCGGGCCAAGGCCTCTGCTTCGGCCCCACCAGCTAAGCGGGCTTCTCCCTCCACAGCTTCTAGGTCTCCTCCTCCTTGGCTCCGATCTCCTTGTTTCTCCCCAGAACCCGAGGAGGAGGAGGCCCGATCTCTGTCGAGGTTATCGAGGCGGCATTCCAGGCCTGCCTTGGTGGCCTCGTCGAGATCGACTTACAGTATGTCAGACGCAGACTTGGACCAGATGATGCTAAGGTTCATCCAGGCCCAGCTGCAGATGGGAGTGTTTGCCCCTCTTGCCGGGAGCTCGACACCCTTTTTTGCTCCGATTGCTCCTTCTCCAACCCGCTTCCCAGGTTCGGAGCGTTCGGAGCCGGGCAGCGTCGGAGCCGGGGGTGGGTTGGCGCCGACAGTACTTGGTACTTCAGATCCGACCCTGCCCTCGAATCTGTCGGATCCGACCTCTCGGAGCCGTGGGCCGAGCTTCGGATCCGAGGGATTCAGTGTGCCTTCGGCTCTGTCCAGGTCGGAGCACACTGGTCCTTCGGATCCAACGGTCTCGGCGCCGGCTCCGATCCCTTCATTGGATCTGAGTGGAAGTCGGCTCTCAGAGCCCAGTGAGAGTGGTTCCCCCTTGGCCTTTGATGTAGTGGAGAGGGCTCTGTTGAGAGCATCCGGACCCCCGGCCTTGTCTTGGCTCCACCCTGCACTCCCTCTCTGCTAGGTCAGGCTTCCATCACCCGGCCACAGGGGCAGCCTGCTTTGATGTCCCAGGTTGTTCCATTGGAACAGGATGTTGCTGGCGAGACCTCCTCTGACAGTCCCCCCCGAGGAAGTGCCTCGCAAGCACAAGTGTAAGAGGAGACACATGGACTCCCCCGAGTCCTTAACCGAGGACACGGACTTGGATGAAGGGGAAGGCTCCCCAAGATCACCCCCTGAGGATGTCTCCTTTGGAGACATCATGGAAATGCTTAGGATCAGAGGTGGGTGGTCTGCCCCCAAGGCTTCCTCCGACGAGTCCGTGTTTCTGGAGGCATTTGAAGCAGGCCCATCTACCTCTTGGGTGTTCCCTCCGGCCGACCCCCTGGTGGACCTTATTACCACCAGGGCATGGAAGGAACCTGACACAGTGGAGCCAGTCCCCAAATGCCCGGACAGGATTCTAAGCCCCCCTGCAGACCGGTACCACTGGAGCAAGGGTCCCCCCATAGATGCCATGTTGATGGCGGCAGCCACGAAGAGGGAACTAGCTCAGGAGAGCCCCTCAGTCCATCCACCGAGCAAGGAGTCCTGCTCGATGGATCGCATTGGGAAGCAAGTTTTTAGTTCAGCGACCTTTTCGGTAAGGTCCCTGAACTATATGGCACATGTCATCAGGATGCAGCGGGATCTCATCAAAGAATACGCTGCTGCTTCCCCCCTGGAGTCCATGTCGGCGGAGGACAAGCAGTTGTACTCCACTCGAATGGCCACTCTGAGATCCATTTCAAATACCTCTGTGCGGCTATTGTCCCACGCCACTGAGGGAGCCGCTAGAGCTAGCGGAGCGGGCCTAGTCATGAGATGTCAGGCCTGGCTCCGGCATTGTGACTTTGGGAAGCCCTTTAAAGCATCCTTTGCGAACGCCCCTTTCGATGGTTTTGCCCTGTTTGGCAAAACAGTTCGCGAAACGCTAGTCCAGAGCGAGAAGGACGGGAAGATGTTGTCTGCCGTCGGAGTCCGCTTCTCTGCTCCCCAGCGGTCCTTTTCGAAGAACCAAAAGGGTCAGAAGAAGATGTGGTTCCGGAAATCACAACATTCCCAACGCGCTCCGGACAACCAGTCCTTCCGTGGCAGAGGAGGACAGGGAAGATGCCACCCCAGGGGCAGAGGGGCTCCGAAGAACTTTGGGTCCAGAGAATTCTTCTCTGACTGGCCCACACAGCAGCCCTGAAGGGTTGCCCGGCTGCTCCACTCTGGAGGCAGTCGGGGGGTGCTTCTCGAAGCACCTAGCGGCATGGGAGTCCATCATGTCAGACCGCTGGGTGCTTCGAATCATATCCAGAGGATGCAAAATTCCAATGTTTCATGTCCCCAAAATCAGGAACCTCCCAGATGTACCACCCGATCAGAGGGAGGCTGCAGCCGCAGAAATCCAGCAGCTGCTAGGAAAAAGAGCCATCCAGCCCGCCCCCCAAGACCAGCTCGGATTAGGGTTCTACTCCAGGTTCTTTCTGGTGCCAAAAAAGACGGGGGACTTGAGACCAATTCTAGACCTTTCCCGCTTGAACCTGTCGGTAACCAAGGAAAAATTCCGAATGGTCACTCTTCAATCTCAAGGATGCGTACTACCACATTCTAATGGACAGACGATCCAGGAGGTTTCTCCGCTTCCGGCAGGGAGCCAGTCACTACCAGTTCAGGGTCCTTCCCTTTGGCCTCACCACAGCCCCCAGGGTGTTCACCAAGGTTTTAGCAGTGATAGCGGCCCACCTGAGACTCCAGGGAATGCAGGTCTTCCCGTACCTGGACGACTGGCTCCTGACCGCCCCAACAAGGCATCTACTTTGCTCAGCCAGAGATTACTTTCTCTGCCTAGCCCCCCAGTTAGGCATCACGATCAGTGCGGACAAATCTTCCCTTGCTCCGACACAAGTCATAGAATTTATAGGAGCCAGAACAGACACCAGGGATCTACGAGCCTTCCTGACTTCGGAACGTCTGCGGAATTTGCAACTTCATGTGCGGGCCATCCTCCAGTCCGAAGCCCCACCGACGGAATTGGTCCTAAGGGCGCTGGGCTCCATGGCAGCAGCGATAACGCTCCTCCCATGTGCTCACCTAAACATGAGGGTACTGCAGTGGACCCTTCAAGTGCAATGGTCTTTTCAGTCTCTTCCTCTCCATCACCCTATCGCTATCAGCAAGGCTTGTAGGAGGGCCCTGCTATGGTGGCTTCATGCTCCAGACCTCCATACGGGCCAACCCTTCTGCACTCATCCCCCTCTCGCCACGGTGACCACGGACACCTCCTGCCTCAGGTGGGGGGGGCATTATTCAGGCAGGACAGTCCAAGGCACGTGGAATGACACAGAGACCTCCCTGCATATCAATGTTCTGGAGATGAGAGCAGTGCTGTTTGCGTTGCAAGCACTTCAGAATCTCCTCCCCATAGGAACTATTGCAGTTCAGTCGGACAACATGTCTGTTGTCTGGTACATCAACAAACAGGGGGGAATCAGGTCCTACCCTCTATGCCGCGAGGCCATGAGGGTGTGGGCGATTTCCACCAACCGCTTTCTGATTGCAATGCACATTCCGGGGCGGGCCAACATTCTAGCGGATAAACTCAGCCGCACCATTCTTTCCCCTTACGAGTGGTCTCTCAACCCACTAGTAGTGAAGCAGATATTCGCAATCTGGGGACAACCCTGCTGCGATCTTCTTGCCTCTCCCTCAAACACCAAATGCGACAATTTCTTCACTCTGATTCCCCCTCCAGGGTAAACTCCGAGAGACGCTCTGGTGCATGCTTGGCCGCTCGGTCTACTTTATGCCTGTCCTCCTCTACCCCTGATGCTAAAGCTCTTACAGAAAGCCTCACGGTTGGGGAGCAGGATGATCCTCATTGTCCCAATCTGGCCTCGGCAAACTTGGTTCCCTTACCTGTGGTCTCACCTAGTGAATCCTCCCTGGATTCTGGATCCCAGTCCGGATCTAATCTCCCATCCATCGGGCTTACCGACCCCAAATCTGGACAATCTGAAGCTGACAACTTGGTTGCTCCAGTTCCACTCCTAGTTAGGACTCCCGGTATCTCTTCACCAGTCAAAGCCATCCTCGTGGCAGTGCATAAACCCTCCACCAGGAAAGTGTACCGCAGTAAATGGAAACGTTTTTCCGTCTGGGCGGAGCATCATAATCTAGATCCTTTTACTGCCCCTCTTCCATCCATACTAGACTTCCTCACCGGACTCTTTCAGGAAGGCGTTAGTTGCTCAACAGTCAAAGTACAATTAGCGGCCATCTCCCATTACCATGTAGGACATGACACAGGGCCTTTGATGTCAGCCAAATTGTGCAAAACCTTTCTCAAGGGTATGTTCCTGCTTAGACCCCCTATCAAAGAAGCCGTACCCCCTTGGGACCTTTCACTAGTCCTTCAAACCCTAACTGCTCCCCCTTTTGAGCCTGCCGCTTCAGTGGACCTCAAATAATTGTCCTGGAAAACAGCATTCCTTGTAGCCATTACTTCAGCGAAAAGAGTTTCGGAACTTCAAGCTCTTTCTGTGAAACCTCCTTACTTGATCTTTCATCCGGACAGGGTGTACCTCAGGACCAATCCCTCCTTCCTTCCCAAGGTAGCATCTGAAACCAATATAAATCCATCCATAAATCTACCGGTCTTCTTTCCAAAGTATCAGAATGAAGGAGAGTACAAGCTGCATTCATTAGATGTACATAGGCAGCTACGTTTTTATACTCATAGGACTGCTGGTCACAGGCAATCCGACCAGCTGTTCATTTCCTTTGTCAAATTTACTTTAGGGAAAGCAGTCTCAAAAGTCACCTTGTCACGCTGGATTTCCCAATGTATTCTTTTAGCGTACCAAGCTGCTGGGAGACCCGCACCTGAAAGAGTCCGCGCACATTCCACTCGTTCCAGATTTCCCAATGTATTCTTTTAGCGTACCAAGCTGCAGGGAGACCCGCTTCTGGAGGAGTCCGCGTACATTCCACTCGTTCCATCTCTACTTCTGCTGCCTTTAAATCTAGAGTCCCGTTGGATGATATTTGTTCAGCAGCCACTTGGGCCTCATCTCATACTTTTATTAACCACTACAAACTGGTTGTAATCTCTAGAGGGAGAGCATCCTTTGGCTCCGCAATATCCTTCCATGATGGCCGCCCAAGATTCAGGTAGCCGGGGACTCTGTCCCACAGGTTGCTGACAAATGAAGTCTCTACTCCAGATTAAGAAGTTATGTACTCACCATAACGTTCCATCTGAGTAGGTGGCTTCATTTGTCTGCAACCATCCCCCCCTCCTTCCCCCTGGCCTTCAGAATTGATCTATGTAGGTTGTTTTATTGGAATACCTCTTTAAGGTATCCACAGAGGGGCAAACTTGATCTGAGGTCATGGAGAGTTGGCAGGAGATTATGGGTGAGGGGAGGAGCTAGGAGCTCAGATCCATTAGTTATGTAACAAGTTGTCGGCTTGGATCCGATATCAGATCCAAGACCCACAGGTTGCAGACAAATGAAGCCACCTACTCAGATGGAACGTTATGGTGAGTACATAACTTCTTCTTCCGATCATTCCTTGCCTAAGGACAAGAGTTCCTTTGGTGGGCAGAGGTCTGCAACCACAAGAAGGAACTCCCTTTCATTCAACCCCCCGCCGCCCAAACCCTGACAACAGACACATCAGACTATGCATGGGGGCTCACATGGCAGGAAAATGCATTCAAGGAAAATGGAGCCCAGGACAAATGCACCTGCATATCAATCAAAAAGAAATGTTAGCTGTCCAGAATGCTCTGACAGCCTTCAAATACCTTATCTTTCCAGGACAACTCTTGATAAAGACAGCACCACAGTCGTGTGGTACATAAGCAAGCAGGGAGGAACTCATTCCTACCCACTATGCAGGTTAGCCATGGCTCTGTGGAACACAGCCTTGAGCAACCAAGCGCAACTGCAAGCTCACTTCCTGGCAGGCAAACAGAATTCATTGGCAGATGACTTGGGCAGAAATCGAATGGACCCGCATAAGTGGAAACTGGAACCCAGTTCATTCATGCTTCTAATCCACAGGTGGGAGACACCAGAGGTGGACCTCTTTGCTCCCCCCCCCCCCCCCCCAGAACCATCAATTGAGCAAATTTTGCTCCAGGACTCCCCACAGCCAAGCATGGAAAGTGGATGCCCTATCCTTTACATGGGAAAACCTCTCAGTCTATGCCTTTCCCCCTCTGCCCCTCCTCTCAAAAGTACCACTCAAGATCAAACAGGACAGGCCAAGAACAATCTTTATTGCACCAGACTGGCCACACCAGCACTGGTATCTACTTTTATGCAGTCTGATAACAATGCCATCCTGGCACCTGCATCAGACCCCCTCTCTGCTGTCCCAGCAGGAGGGCCAGATTTTGCATCCTCAGCTGCAAACCCTGTACCTAGCAGCCTGGCTTATCACCAGCAACCCTCAGCAAACAGGTGCTGGATGTCATGCTTAAGGCAAGGAGGCCTAGTACTGGGAAATCCTATTCAGAAAAGTGGAAAATATACTGTTCTTGGAGGCAGTCTCAGGGGAAGGACACAGACATGCCCACCTTACCTCAAATCCTAAATTTTCTAGCAGAGCTGCTCCACAAAGGCCTATCCTTCTCATCCATTATGATTCATGCTCCTGCTATCTCAGCTCATTACAATACTGAGCCATCCCTCTTCTCTCACCCTCTGGTCAAACAGTTCCTGAGAGGAGTTAACAATTTCAGACCCCCGAGGAGAGCTCCCACTCCTGCCTGGGACCTTAACTTTGTACTAGAGAAGCTCATGCTTCCCCTGTTTGAGCCTGCTGCTACAGCAGAGTTAAAATTCCTCTCTTGGAAAGCAGCCTTACTTCTAGCCATCACTTCAGCAAGAAGAGTGTCTGAGTTACAGGACCTTATGGCTGTGGAACCCTTGATTATCTTCCATGTGGACAGGGTTTCGCTGAGGACTAACCCATCATTTATGCCTAAGGTGGTATCCAGTGTGGCTTTAAACCAATCCATCCATTTGCCAACCTTTTTCCTAATCCTCAGAATAAAGGGGAAAGGATCCTGCACTCCTTGGGTGTGCACATACAGCTTAGGTTCCACCTTGACAGGACTAAACTGTTCAGAAAATCTCACCAGCTGCTATTCAGCTTTGCTACAGGGGCAGAGGGAAAGGCCATTTCAAAGGAAACCATCTCCGAATGGATAGCACACTGCATCCATTTCTTCTACAAGCAGCATGGAAAACCTACCCCACAGGGGATCCGAACCCATCCCACTAGGGCTACCTCAACCTTGACAGCATTTCTCAGGGGAGTCCCTACCAGGGACATCCTGGAAGCTGCAACCTGGAGTTCGGTACACACCTTCACCGAGCATTACCACTTGCCTATCTTTTCTAAATCCAGAGCTAGATTTGCTACAGCAGTCTTACAAGGCCTGCTAGCCAGCCCTAATAGTTCTTGACTGCCTCCACCCTTCCTCAGCTTTGGGAATCAACCCAAGTGTGATGACTGCAACAGTGAAACACGAAGAACATAGTACAGTTGTGTACACTTACCATAAATGTGGATGTTCGAGTGTATTCACTTGTTGCAGTCCTGGTTACCCTCCCTCCAGCCCCCTGACTTTTCTATACTTTCTACCTATCCTCTTTTTTGGCCATATCTTATGGCAATGGTATTTACTTTTTACTGGAGGAGTTCCACACCATGTAATTGCTTCCTATTTTGGGGGCTTCTGACATCTGGGGCAAGAAAAACTGATGTAATGGCATTGGCTGCATGTTTTATACCCGTGACGACCTAACTTCATGGAAGAGGTGACAGCATCCGACACAGAAATCCCAAGATTGTGGTATTCGGGTCAACTGAGGGCTACCTGCTGGCAGATAAGCCAAGTGTGATGACTGCAACAGTGAATACACTCTAACATCTACATTTATGGTAAGTGTACACAACTGTACTTTTCCCTCCCTGCATCCCTCTTTTTTCTCTTTCTTCTTTTGCTACCATTTTTCCTTGTTGTTCTCCTTTCCTTACAAGGGACATATTGGTATTTATTTTCCACTGGTGGAGTTCTTCCAGAAGAACCTGGCCTCTTGCGTTGGGGGCTCCTGACAGGTTAGGGCAAGAAAAACTGATGTAATGGCATCATTGCCTTACTTTATACCACTGACGACCTAACATCAGTCCTCAAGCAACAGCAACCGACGCAGAAATACTAAGTCTCTGGTATTCGGGCCAGCCAAGGGCTACCCTGGCAGAGATAACCCAAATGTGATGACTGCAACAGTGAATACACTTGAACATCTCCATTTATGGCAAGTGTACACAACTGTACTTTCTGAGTCCCCTATCTAATGCTGTTGAGTGGCATCCGACTCTTGTATTGACTACACAAACAGCCACAGTTATCCTCAGAGTTTATTGGACAACTAGATACTTAGCTTATTTGAATTTATTAACCAGGACGGAGTCCCCATCACAATAGACCAGGTGAAGTCAGAAAAATACAAGCAGGCAGTAGAAGATACAATTAGTTGGAGTACAGAAAAAGTTATTACACTATAGCAGGCAGTCATGTAATAGCAAATGATTCATTAAGGACAGTATACAAGGAATTAAGTCTACAGTTTAAGCAAATGTTAATATGTGCAACATTTCTCCAAAAGAAATATTGTAGTAGTATGAGGGAGATTAATATGGCTATGTGGAAGAAGAGAAGTTATAGATACTCCGTTACAAATTAAGTTTGTGCTTTTAGGTGCAAAGGGAATATAACAACTGCACATTGGGAAATGAAACTTGGCACTAATAGATTCAGCCATGATTTCCTTTTTCTGTTTTCTAACTGTAGTAATAATTCAGATGCTAAAAAGCATCAGTATCAGTGAACAAAGAAATGGTGGTTTTAGTTCTTGCTTAGTACGTACGCCCTTTGAGAAAAAGTAATAATGTGCATGTTTCTATGAACGAAATCTAAATATGTTTGCATTAGGAAGGCAGTGAATAATAATAATGCAACATATTGAAAGCTAATGCATGGGTAGAGTGTTGCTTGGTTTTCTACAATGAAACAGACACTTGTTTCTATTCCTTTTGCATACATATTGCCTGTTGCCCACTGGAATTCACCACCTTTGACTGTGAAGAAGTTACATTTATTGTTTATGTATTTTTATTTGTCATTTGTTAACCAGGTTAGTCCAGCTGAGCCAAAGACCCATTTTTAGTGGAGACCCGAGGAGAAAAGCTCCAGGCAAAAGTACACATGCAAGACTTTAACATGTATACATTCAATAAACGGCAGTCTTGCATTAGTTATATAATTCATTTCAAAGCAAGAGAAATTTCATAGTTATGTTATTGCACAGATTTACAGTAACCAAAAGTTACTATCAAAGTGTATACAACAATCTTGAAGCTGATTGAACATGACATGAGATTGAAGAGTAAAATCAGACATAGGTTCCTACCAGTATGTCATAATATTACAGAGAAAATAGAGCTAGATTGGTAATACAATCAAGGTAGTGCTACTGTTTTCACAGAGCTAGAGCTACGGAGGTAGTAAAAGAAACATGATAGTGTTGTTATATACATCAAGAATATGTAGAAAAATGCTCTAAGATTTAAAAGTAAATAGAGGTAGTGAGAAGGTGTGTGTTTTGGGTCTAGGTAGGGTCCTGGCATTGGCAGGAGCTAGAGTTAAGCAGGTAGGTTTTGAGTTCAGTTCTGAAGTCGTCTTTACAGTTGATGTTTCTAATTAGGGGGTAGAGTGTTCCAGGCTTGAGACACCGTTCTTTTATAAAGAAGTTTGCCAGTGTTTTCTTGGTTTAAGAAACATTAAGAAAGTTTTGATCAGAGCTGCGTAGAGTTCGAGGAGGGGTGTAGAGGGATATGAGAGAGGAGAGGGATGGACAGGCTGAGGGTTTATTTATAAGTGTGTGAGTTAGCTGAAGCTGGGAAAGAAGTTTAGGGAACTCAAGCCACTGAAGAAGTTTGTTCCAGTTTGGTTATTAAGGTAGGTTGTAGAAATATGAGTATAGGAGAGGCATACAAGAGAACAGGGTAAAATGAACGCTTGTGCCAGAGATGGTTTGGTGTTAGAGGCTAGAAATCTTTTGTTTCTTTAAAGCAGACCCATCTTTTGATTTGTTTTTTTGACACAGTGTTGTATTTGAAGGTCAAATTTTAATTAGTAATCAATTAGAATACCTAGAAGTTTAGTGTGAAAGTCGGCTTTAATAAGGGTTTTGTCACGTGATGAGATAGTAAAGGTAATTTTGTGGTGGGAGAGGGATTTAGGGAGAAAAAGGAGGAGTTTGTTTTTTTTTTTTTGTGGTTAAAGATGAGCTGGTTGTCAGCTATTGTTAAATATTGTGAAATGGGTTTTGAGTGATAGAGTGGAGGTGAGAGATGTCAGATCAGGAGATAAGGTTAGAGTTATCTGCATATTGTATCTGGAGGTGGTGGTGCAGTATGTGTAAATGAGCGAAGGGCAGTGGATTTGCTATGGTTTGGCCTAAAACCATGCTGAGTAGGAGTCAGAAGGTTATTGTCAATTAGACAGTTAAGAAGCTGGTTTTTTTGTACATGTTTTAAGTAATGACCATAATAATGAAGTTCAGCTTGTTGCTCTCCACTTGTACACAACCCCCAGCAAGTCACATCAGTGATCACTTAACAGTGATTGTGTAACTGCCATTTCCTTTCATACCTAGCTTGCCCCCCCATGATGACATTTTCTATATACATGTCTGATATCTCTTTGATAAGAAAGTAGAAAAATATAATCTGATATTGTCCTTTTCATTCTCTCTCACTGATGGGTCTCGAATCCTACCCAGCCACTTTTCTCAGACTTAGGATCCAAGTCTTAAGCTCCTCACACTTCACGTCATGCACCATACCTTCTCTAGCTCCCCAGATGTCCTTCAAGAATGCAACTGCAGTCATAACATATGGGTTGTCTTGCCTCAGGCAGCCCTCGGTCGGCCGGATTCCAAAGTCTGGGTCCGACGTCGGCTGATGTCGCATTTCTCTCCGATGTCAGAGCGGCTGGAGTATATAAGCATCAACCGACGCCATTTTCTTCAGTCTTTCTTGCCGCGTGGTGCCCAAAGCAGAAGCAGTTCGCAAGTGCCGGTCGGTCAGCTCCTGTATTCTTCGAATCCGAAGTCATCAAAAAAGCTAAGTACCCCGTTGGGGACCTTTTCTTGCCTCAGCCGATGTCAGAAATTACTGAAAAAGTTAACAATTGTCTGTCTTGTGGTAAACAAATACCTCATAAGGATTTCCACTCTTACTGTTTTCCTTGCCTTGGCCCAGACCACGACGTCTCGGCCTGTGTCGCCTGTGCTCGCTTCAATAAGCGCACTCTCAGGCGCCGGGTGGAGTTCGCTGAAGACTTTTTTGGCGATAAATTTGCTTATACAATGCCGTCGGAACTTCCGACATCGCAGACTCCTAAGAAACGAAAAGACCGGGACCGACATCCTCGGCCCGCGTCTTCCACTGACTCCACGCCAAAACCTACTGCGAGTGCTCCGGTTCCCACTGAGACTGTTATTTCACCGCTCCGAACCGAAGACACCGCATTACCGATACCTCCGTTACCGGAGGCCACACCGATGCCAGTTATAGATTTTCCTCCGGATACTGAAACCGAGGAAATGCCCGAGACCATTGCTGTAGATAAGGTCACTCCTGCACGTGGAGCTGCTAGGCCTCCTATGGCCATGTCTATTAAAGCCTACACACGTGCTAAGGCAGCCAGCAAGACCAAGCACCTTACTGCTAAAGCCTTACCTCAGCCTACTGCTGAAACACAAATCATGACTATGGCCGCAGACTTAATTTCCATGATTAGAGGTTCACAGGCCCATCCTGAGAGAGGATCCCAGCTTCCTTCTGATAAGAGGCCCCGGGTTGAACCCTCTGACCCTATCCCTTCAGATGAAGATTCTGAGGACTCTGTTCGCTCCGATGGCCGGGAAGAGCTCTTCCGGACTTATGAGGACTCGGATGCAGAGGATTCCATCCCCTCGGCCTCCCCTCCTGAGGATATTTCTTTTGGGGAAGTTCTGCATACTATGAGGGAACATTTTAAGTGGCAAGGCCAGGAATATTCTGATTCCAGAAAGCACCTTCGAACCTTCCTTAAAAAACCCCAACACAGGCCCCTGGCTATACCTCCTGTGCTTGATGTTTTGGATGACCTATACTCGGACTCCAGTGTTACCCCGGATACTCTTCCTCCTCCTCCTGCTCCAGCCAAGCCAGACAGATATTATAGGGTCCCAGAAACACATTCTCATTTCTTTAGGGCCCATGCTGTTGATTTAGAAACTATTTCTCAGGGACCTAAAGGGGTTTCAGCATCTACCTCCAAAAATCCTTTGCCTTCCAACAGGGAAGCTAGGTCATTAGAGAGATGGGGGAAAAAGGTCTACACCTCCACTACTTTATCTATGAGAGCTCTGAATTGCCTCTTTCATATGTTTCAATATCAGGATTACCTGTTAGATGATTTACAGAAAACATTGGCCTCTCCTGAACCTTTAGACAGGAAGTCTTTGCAGGAAGCTGTACATAATTCTCAGCAAGTCAGCAATCACTTTCTGCAGTGTGGATATGATGCATTGGAAGCTTCATGTAGGGCAGCTATGACAGGGGCGGTCATTCGTAGACATGCATGGTTAAAAGAACAACCTCTACCAGATCATGTTAAGGCAAAACTCCTTGATGCACCCTTGGAAAAGAACAAGCTTTTTGGTGCTAATGCTAAAGATGTGTTAAAGTCCATCGAGGAAAAAGCAAAATTAGTTCAGACGGTCAAAGATTTCCTCCAGGTTCAGCCACCCAGATTCAGCAGGAATTGGCCTTCTAAAAACTGGTCCTTTCCTAATCCTGAAAGATTTCAAAGGGGTAAAAACAGGCGTGGCCGAGGAAGAGTACAATCCAGAGGTTCTTACAGGGGATGACAATGGCAACCAGGAAACCAAAGAAGTGACACAGGGGCCTCCCCTGCCCCACAGGGACAATCTCAATGACTTTCCTCTACTTCCACTGACCAAGGAGCAAATAGAAGCACCCTTGGGCGGAAAATTATCTCTGTTTTCAGACAATTGGTACAGATTGACAAAGGACAAATGGATTTTGGACATTATACACCAAGGTTACAGGTTCCACTTTCATACCTTACCAAGAAAACAAGGCATGCCAAACCTACCACAAACCCAGAGGGCAGAGGCTATCAAGCAAATTTCTCTGCTTGCTCAGATCAAAGTAATAGAAAGAGTTCCACAACAAGAACAAGGCCAGGGGTTTTACTCAAGACTGTTCCTTGTTCCAAGAAAAGAAACTCAATGGAGACCAATACTGGATTTGTCCGCATTAAACACTTTTCTCATAGTACCAAAGTTCAAAATGCTGACTCTACAGCAACTCCTTCCCATGCTGGGCAAGGGGTCTTGGCTGATTACTCTGGACCTCAAGGAGGCATACCTGCATGTCCCTATCAGACACAGCTGCAGAAGATACCTCAGATTTCATGCAGGGCCAGAGCATTATCAATTCTCAGCATTGCCATTTGGCTTATCTACTGCACCCAGAGTATTCACAAAATGCCTGGCTTCAGTAATTGCTCATTGCAGGCTCCAGGGGATCCAAATTTACCCGTACCTGGACGACTGCCTCATACAAGTGGACGACAAATTGATTTCGACAAAAAACTTGAACTATGTCTTACAATTGCTACAGGCTCTGGGATACACAGTCAACTTCCAAAAGTCAAGACTTCAGCCATCCCAGCAAATAACCTTCTTAGGAGCCAATCTAGACACAGCCTCTCAAATGGCTTACCTGACAGAAGACAAGCAAGAGAAGTTAACTCATTATTTCAAAGGTTTGGCAAAACTCACCCAGATGACTGCAAGGAGATTCCTACAGGCCCTGTGTTACATGGCATCCTGCATTCTCCTGGTTCCATTAGCAAGACTACACATGAGAAAGCTTCAATGGTACCTAAAAAGCCTATGGTCTCAGCACAGCAACAACCTAGAGACAACCATACCACTCATTCCATGCCTACAAAAGGAATTCCTATGGTGGGCCTCGGTAAGCCAGGCAAACATAGGTATGTCATTCAAAAAAACCTCAGATAACACAGACCATGACCACAGACGCCTCAGACCTTGGATGGGGGGCGCACATGGAGGGCAGATGTATACAAGGACAATGGTCTCCAAAGGAAACACATCTGCATATAAACCAAAAGGAAACGCTGGCAGTAATGCATGCCATCGAGGCCTTTCAACAACAACTTCAGCAAGGCCATCTACTGATATGGACAGACAACACCACTGTGATGTGGTACATAAACAAGCAAGGGGGCACCCATTCTTACCCCCTTTGCAGACTGGCAATGAATCTTTGGGAAAAATCACTGAGCCTAAACATACAGTTGCAATCCCAGTTTGTTCCAGGCAAAGACAATGTGCTGGCGGACAGCCTAAGCAGGAATTTCATAGATCCACACGAGTGGAGGTTACATCTGAAAATCTTCACACAACTCACCTCGACATGGGGCAGGCCAGAAGTAGACCTATTTGCCTCCCACCTCAACCATCATCTACAGAAATTCTGTTCAAGGACATATCATCCACAAGCTTGGAAAATAGATGCTCTTTCATTCAACTGGAACTTCCTAAAAATCTATGCATTCCCACCTCTGCCACTGATGACCACAGTATTACTAAAGATCAAAGCAGAGAGGCCCAAGGGGATCCTAATAGCTCCAGACTGGCCAAGACAACACTGGTATCCACTACTACGGAGCATATGTCACAACAGAAAGTGGGCCCTTCCCCAATGGCCCCTACTTTTGACTCAACACAACTTCAAAACAGTGCATCCAAACCTTCAGACGCTGCAGCTAACAGCCTGGGAGATCCCATGAATAACCTCAATCTATCTCTCTCCAAGGAAGTTCAGCGGATATTAACAGAAGCTCGAAGACCATCCACCAGAAAGGTTTACTTAGCAAAATGGAAGAGATTCAGCATTTGGAATACCAGCAAGGGACATGAAGCATCATTATTGAACATCCCACTCATCCTGGAATATTTGGCAGATATGCTACAGAATGGACTCTCATATTCTTCCATAAAGATACATGCTTCAGCTATTTCAGCTAGATATAACACTGATCCGCCTGTGTTTTCACATCCTTTGTTAAGGCAATTCCTCAGGGGAATCGAAAGAACATTAAGCCACCAAGAAAGGCTCCAGTGCCAGCTTGGGACCTCAACTTTGTCCTAGAAAAACTCACTCTACCCCACTTTGAGCCAGCAGCTTCAGTGGACTTACAATTTCTCTCATGGAAGACAGCTTTCCTGTTGGCAATTACCTCAGCAAGAAGGGTTTCAGAACCACAGGCCTTAATGGCAATACCACCGTTCATAATCTTTCACAGAGACAGGGTCTCCTTAAGAACCAACCCTACTTTTATGCCAAAGGTGGTATCAAGGGTTTCTTTAAATCAAGCTATTCACCTGCCTACTTTCTTCCCCAATCCTGAGAGCAAAGGGGAAAGACTGTTACATACTTTGGACATTCACAGACAACTTCGCTACTACCTGGACAGAACCAAGACCAGTAGGAAGTCTGATCAGCTTTTTGTAGCTTACGCCCCTGGAGTACAAGGAAAAGCAATTTCCAAACAGACTATTTCAAAATGGATTGGACATTGCATCAGATTTTGTTATTCCTTCCATGGGAAGAATGTTCCAGCTAATGTCAGACCACACTCCACCAGAGCTACAGCCACCTCTACAGCATTCTTAAGAGGGGTGCCTACAAAGACATTCTAGAAGCTGCTACATGGAGCTCCGTGCATACATTCTCCAAACACTACAGTCTCCTTTATACTCCAGATCCAGAGCAGGCTTTGCTTGCAGTCCTGCAGGGTTGATTGCCACACCATCTCTTTCCTAGAGCATTCCTCCTCCCCAGCTAAGCTATGGTATTCAACCCATATGTTATGACTGCAGTTGCATTCTTGAAGGACATAGTACAGTTTTGTACCTACCATAAATGTAGATGTCCGATAGATATGCAACTGCAGTCATTTTCCTCCCTCCATACCCCTCTATGCCTTGGGTCCACTCCTATCCCTGTTTCTCTTAGCTGGGGATATCTGTTATGGTGTATCTGTTTATTGCTTACTTATTTGTCTGGAATCCTGTTTTTGTCTTCCAATTTGATTACAGCCTTCCTTGGAGGGCACCTGACATCTGGGGCAAGAAACACTGAAGAAAATGGCGTCGGCTGATGCTTATATACTCCAGCCGCTCTGACGTGGGAGAGAAATGCGACATCAGCCGACGTCGGACCCAGACTTTGGAATCCGGCCGACCGAGGGCTGCCTGAGGCAGGACAACCCATATGATGTCCTTCAAGGATGCATCTGCAGTCCTTACAAATGGGTTGTCCTGGCCTCAGGCAGCCCTTCGGTCGGCCGGATTCCAAAGTCTGGGTCTGGCCTCGGCTGATGTCGCACTTCACCCGACGTCATAGCTGCAGTTCAGCGGGTATAAAGGCATCAGCCGACGCCATTTTCCTCAGTCTTTCTTGCCGTGGCGCCAGCAGAAGCTGTTCGCAAGTGCCAGTTGGTCAGAACCAGAGATTACTACTACCAAGACTTCTAAAAGCTAAGTACCCGTTGGGACTCTTTCTTGCCTCAGCCGATGTCAGAAAAAGTGAATAACTGTTTAACTTGTGGGAAACAAATACCTCATAAAGATTTCCACTCTTATTGCCTACCTTGTTTAGGCCCAGACCACGACGTAGCAGCTTGTCTAGCCTGTGCTTCTTTCAACCGACGGACGCTTAGACGTCGGTCGGAATTTGCTGAGGAGTTTTTTGGCTCCGCTTTTGCTTACAATATGCCGTCAGAAACTCCGACTTCGCAATTAACTAAAAAGCGCAAGGAAAAGGACCGACACTCGAGGTCCGTGGTTTCGGCCGAAACCGCGGTTAAGTCAACCACGAGTGTCTCGGTTTCGGCTGAAACCGAGTCCACGGTTCTTCCTTCGGCCGAAAGCTTGCCTCCTACCGAGGCCTCATCCAGCATGGCTGAATCTGCTACTGAAATCCCACCTGCTCTTGCAGGTTCACAGGATTTATCTGATACTATACCTTTAGATATATCTACTCCTGCACGTGGAGCTGCTAGGCCACCTGCATCCATGTCGATTAAGGCTTTTGCCAGGGCTAAAGCAGCAAAATCTACCAAATCTGTGCCTGCTAAGACCCCCTCTCACAGGCCTAGCTCTAGTTCTCAAATGCTTAGTCTAGCAGAGGATCTCATTTCTTTGATCCGGGGATCCCAACCCCCCCCCTGACAGGGCCTCTCACCCACCTCCAGAGAAGAGGCCTAGAGCAGAGCCCCCTGAGCCAGTTTCTTCAGATTACTCCTCTGATGATTCAGATAATACAAACCCTCCAGAGGGCCCTTATTCTCCTTATGAGGACTCTGATGCAGAAGACTCCATTCCTTCTGCCTCTCCGCCTGAGGAATTTTCTTTTGGGGAAACCTTGCATGCTATGAGGGAACAATTTCAATGGCAGGGCCAGGATTTTTCAGACTCTAGAAAAAGGCTTAGGACCTTTTTACATTTGCCACAGCATAGGCCTTTAGCCATTCCTCCAGTACTCACTGTTGTGGATGATGCATTTAATGATGCTTGTACTGCTCCTGATTATCTTCCTCTGGCCCCTGCTAAGCCCGACAGGTACTACAGGGTTCCGGACACACATTATCATTTGTATAAGGCTCCTTTTGCAGATCCTGAAACTATCTCCCAGGGACCCAAGGCTGTAGCAGCTACCTCTGCCAAAAACCCCCTCCCCTCTGAAAGGGAATCTAGGGCCTTAGAGATGGGGTAAAAAAGTTTACACTTCTGCTACTCTTTCGGCTAGGGCCTTAAACTGTCAATTCCAGATGATTCAGTATCAGGAATTTATGTTAGATCAGTTAACTAAAAAACTGTCCTCGTCTGAACCATTAGACAAAAAATCTGTTCAGGAAATGGTACATAACATTCAACAGGTCAGTAATCATTCCTTAAAATGCGGCTATGATGCACTGGAGGCTTCCTTTAGATCAGCTATGACTGGCACAGTGATCAGAAGGCATGCATGGTTAAAAGAGCAGTCCTTACCAGACCATGTTAAATCAAAGCTCCTAGATGCTCCCATGGATAAGCTCAATTTGTTTGGCTCCCCTGCACAGCAGGTGCTGAAGAAGGTGGAAGAGAAAGCAAAATCTGTCCAGACAGTCAAGGATTTCTTACAGGTCCAGCCTCCAAGGTTTAGTAGGAACTGGCCTTCCAAGAATTGGTCCTTTCCAGACACCTCCAGAGCTCAGAGAGGCAGGAATAGATGCCCAAGAGGCAGGGGTCAATCCAGAGGTGCCTACAGGGGGCGTCAGTGGCAGCCTAACAACCAGCGAAGTACTGCCACAGATCCAGCCACCACCACTTCCACAGGACAATCACAGTGACTTGGCTCTGAGACCGCCTACCAGGGAACAACTAGAAGCACCCTTAGGCGGAAAGCTATCCTTATTTTCAGTAAACTGGCATCACATCACAGGAGACAAATGGATTTTACAGACAATAGACCAAGGTTACAGGTTTCACTTCCATACTCTACCAAGGAAGAGAGGAATGCCAAACCTACCTCCAAATCAGAAGACAAAAGCTCTAGAACAAATACACCACTTACTAAGGATGAGAGCTATAGAAAGGGTACCGTCTATGGAACAAGGGCAAGGATTTTACTCCAGACTTTTCCTGGTGCCAAGAAAAGAAAACCAATGGAGACCTGTTCTCGACCTGTCCGCTCTAAACACATACCTCATTGTTCCAAAATTCAAAATGCTGACCCTACAGCAGCTTCTTCCCATGCTGGGCAAGGAGTCTTGGCTGGTAACTCTAGATCTCAAGGAGGCATACCTGCACGTCCCCATACGACCAAATTGCAGAAGATACCTCAGATTTCTTGCAGGATCAGAGCATTATCAATTCTCAGCATTGCCCTTTGGCTTATCTACTGCGCCCAGAGTATTCACGAAATGCCTGGCATCAGTAATTGCTCATTGCAGGCTTCAGGGAATTCAAATTTACCCTTACCTGGACGACTGCCTGTTACAAGCGGACAACAAAACAAATTAGAAAAGATTTGAAAAAGGTCATTCATCTACTGCAAGCCCTGGGATACACAGTCAATATAAAAAAGTCAAGACTGATACCATCCCAAAGGATAACTTTCTTGGGTGCAGAGATGGACACATCAAATCAAATGGCATCCCTCACAGCAGAAAAACAGAAGCACCTTCCTCTCTATTTCAGGGCATTAACAAAGCAGAACCAGCTAACAGCAAGGAAAGTCCTGCAAGCCCTGGGTTACATGGCATCCTGCATAATATTGATTCCACATGCCAGACTACATATGAGAAAGTTACAATGGTACCTAAGGAATTTATGGTCTCAGCACAAGCACAGCCTAGAAACCCAAATTCCAGTAATTCCATGCCTGAAGCAAGAATTCCAATGGTGGGCTCAGGCCTGTCAATCGAACAAAGGGCTGCCCTTCCACAGCACTCAACCAAGCCAGACTATCACAACAGACGCCTCAGACCTCGGTTGGGGGCACACATGCTGGACAAGTGCATACAAGGCTTATGGACTCAAGACCAGCTGAACCTACACATAAATCAAAAGGAGATGCTGGCAGTAAAACTGGCAATTCAGACATTCAGACCATTTCTTCGACAGGGTCAATTGCTGATAAGGACGGACAACACCACAGTTATGTGGTACATCAACAAACAGGGAGGCACACATTCATACCCTCTATGCCGGATGGCAATGGACCTCTGGAATGTGGCCCTGAGCTTCAACATTCAGTTACAAGCAATATTTGTACCAGGAAAAGAAAATATACTAGCAGACATCCTAAGCAGAACTACCACGGATGCCCACGAATGGATGCTACATCCAGACATCTTCAAATCCATTACAGGGAAATGGGGACTACCAGAAATAGACTTATTCACATCCCCACACAACCACCAATTGAAAAAATTCTGCACAAGGGCATACCGCCCACTTGCTTGGAAGGTGGACTCCCTATCTTTCAGTTGGAAAAACCTGACAGCATATGCATTCCCACCACTTCCTTTGATGCATAAGGTGCTATTGAAGATCAAAGAAGACCGTCCAAGGATCATCCTGATAGCTCCAGACTGGCCGAGGCAGCATTGGTACCCATTACTGAGGAGCATGTCTCGGGAACAAATATGGCCTCTGCCCCTAGTTCCTTTACTGTTAACACAGAACAACTTCAAAACCCTGCATCCAAACCTGAAGACACTGCAGCTGGCTGCCTGGAACATTGCATAAGACAAAATAACCCAGATTTATCTCAAAGGGTTAAAGACATTATCTTGGAGGCTCGCAGACCCTCAACAAGAAAAACTTATTCAGCAAAATGGAAAAGATATCTCATTTGGAGTGCAACAAAAGGAGTAGATGCATCATTGGCAAACATAGCTAACATCCTGGAATATTTAGCAGAGCTTTTCCACAATGGTCTGTCTTACTCCTCCATTAAGATTCATGCATCAGCAATTTCAGCAGAATACAACATGGATCCTCCAGTTTTTTCTCAACCTCTACTCAGACAGTCTCTCAGAGGAACTAAAAATGTAAAACCACCAAGGAAACCACCATTGCCTACATGGGACTTGAACTTTGTGTTAGAAAAGTTAACACTCCCGCCTTTTGAACCAGCAGCAACAGCAGAATTACAGTACTTATCTTGGAAGACTGCATTCCTGCTTGCAATCACTTCAGCTAGAAGGGTTTCTGAATTACAGGCATTAATGGCAGTACAGCCCTTCCTTATCTTCCATCAAGATAGAGTGTCCATGAGAACTAATCCTACCTTTATGCCAAAAGTGGTCTCCAGAGTATCTTTAAACCAAGCAATACACCTACCAACATTCTTCCCCAACCCACAGAACAGGGGGGAAAGATTGCTGCATACCTTGGATGTACACAGACAATTGCGCTACTACCTGGACAGAACCAAGAACTATAGAAAAACTGACCAGCTTCTGGTAGCATATGCCACAGGAATGGAAGGAAAAGCAATTTCAAAACAAACAATCTCAAAATGGATAGGAAATTGCATAAGATTTTTTTACGCTTTTCATGGAAAGGCAACTCCAGAAAACATCAGACCTCATTCCACAAGGGCTACAGCCACTACTACAGCTTTCTTACGAGGAGTGGCTACCAAAGACATTTTAGAGGCTGCTACTTGGAGCTCCGTGCATACATTTGCCAAGCATTATAATCTGCCTTTATACTCCAGATCCCGAGCAGGTTTTGCCACTGCTGTTTTGCAAGGGATCTTAACTACACCATAAACTCTTAGTGCCTCCTTAGTGCCTCCTCCCCCAGTTTGGCTATGGTATTCTACCCATTTGTAAGGACTGCAGATGCATCCTTGAAGGACATAGTACAGTTTTGTACCTACCATAAATGTAGATGTCCGAGAGGTATGCATCTGCAGTCAGGATTACCCACCCTCCTTCCCCTCTGTGGTACTCCTAGGGTATTTGCCCATCTTGTAGCTAGCTCGGGGAATCTATTATGGTGTATTTGTTTGTATATATGTATATACATGTTTATTTCTATTTGCTCTCTATTGTTTGGAAACATTTGCATTTATCCAAATTTAGCCTTCCTAGAGGGCACCTGGCATCTGGGGCAAGAAACACTGAGGAAAATGGTGTCGGCTGATGCCTTTATACCCGCTGAACTGCAGCTATGATGTCGGGTGAAGTGCGACATCAGCCGAGGCCAGACCCAGACTTTGGAATCCGGCCGACCGAAGGGCTGCCTGAGGCCAGGACAACCCATTTGTAAGGACTGCAGATGCATACCTCTCGGACATCTACATTTATGGTAGGTACAAAACTGTACTTTGACTGCAGTTGCATATCTATTGGACATCTACATTTATGGTAGGTACAAAACTGTACTTTCTCGTTTGCCATACATTATGTTCAGACGTGGTTACTGAGTCTCGGGCAGTTTCTGTTGCGAGATAAGTCTTCTAGTGATAACATTTTACAAGCATATATATATATATATATATATATATATATATATATATATATATATATATATCTCTGTATGTATCTATGTATATATATATATATATATATATATATATATATATATATATATATATATATATATGGTTTACTATTACAAGGTCAAAGGGCACTCCGACTGTACTATAGTCGACAACGGAAGGTCGTAAATGTCGAATGTCGAAGTCAAAAAATCAATCTAGGAACGGTGTTAACATGGGTTGAGGTAGGTGTTCGTATTATTCTGAACTACAAACATCTCCCCTACCTCGACCCATGTTGAAACCCATTCCTAGATTGTTTGAGTTCGCAATTATCAGTTTCGACCTTCCGTTGTCGACTATACTACAGTCGGAGTGCCGTTCGACCTTGTAATTGTAAACCATATATATATATATATATATATATATATATATATATATATATATATATATATATATATATTGGCGCAGTGGTGCAGCGGTAGCATTGTTGCCTCACAACAAGAGGTTCTCCAGTTAGATTCAATGGGGTGCCTTCTGTGTGGAGTCTGTATTTCCTTTATGCATTCGTGTGGGTTTCCTCCGGGTGCTCCGGTTTCCTCCCAGATTACAAAGAGATGCATCAGGAGCATTTCTCCCCGGGCCCTCTGCTGAAAATTGGCTCATTCCAAGTCGGACTTTCCCAGTTAACAAATGTAAAATAAATAAATTATATATATATATATATATATATATATATATATAAAATTGATCTCCTTACATTCACTACTGCAGTATTCTTAACAGATGGAATTCCCTGCCGTGGAAGCCCAGATGTCCAGCCAGTCTACCAAAGACTACTTGTTGCTTTTAAAATGTATGCTGAACATCACCCAGATGCTCCTTGCGTAGTGTTGGGCATAAAGGTGACATTCAGGCCTACCATAATCAGAACTTCTTTGCTGCCAGTCAGAATGTATTTTTTACAGTCTGTCCATTTTTCTGAAGGTGAATGCATTTTCATTCACCAGTTTGCTGTCTTCTATTGCAGTTGTAGATAAGTGTCCAGTTGGAGATTTTGTTTTTTCTTACTTTTTTTTTGTGCTCCTTGAAGTTAGTCATCCAGGACGGGTAAATGCCAGTGTGGGGGACAGATTCCCCATAAAGGCCACCACTATGTGTCTTTTGTCTAGGAGCGTCCATTACCATACATGGGATAAGGGGTGACATTTGGCTCCCTAAAAGTACAGGTGGTGTGGTCACTTTGTCAGGAAAAGGCGCACATCAATGTCAAAGAGATGACAGCTGTTCTGGCCTTTCATCATCTTTTCTCTCCAGGGCCTTTAAAGGTGTTCTCAGACAATATCACAGTGATGTGGTATATCCATAAACAATTTCTTAAAGGTGTCCTTAATATTAGACTTCCCGGGAGGCGTGATCCTCATTTTCCTTCTTTATTTTGTTTTGGAGAAGTTGACTCAGGCTCCTTTTGAGGCTGCTGCTTCAGTTTCCTTGCTACATTGTTCATGTAAGACTGTTCTTTTGTTAGCTCTTATTCTGCCAGATGGGTGGCTGAGTTGCAGGCTCTTATGGTTTGTCCTCCTTTTTTGGTCTTTTATGAGGACAGGGTGTCCTTGCACAGTAAACCTTCTTTTATGCCTAAAGTGGTTAAGGAGTGATCCTGAATAAGTCTGTTAATCTGCCTACTTTTTTCCCCTGGCCACAATCTGATAGTGAGAGGATGCTGCATACTTTGGATGTGCATAGGCAACTCAGGGTTTATTTGGTTAAGGCTAAGGCTATTAGAAAGTCTGATCAGTTATTTGTTCATTTTCATCCTAGATCTTTGGGACTTACTGTATCCAAGCAAACTATTTCTTCTTTTATTTCTAAGGCCATTTCCTTTTGTTATGCTTTTCATAGCAAGAGCCTGCTTTCTTCAGTTAAGGCTCATTCTCCTAGAGCTGTGGCTTCTTCGGGTGCTTTTTTCAAAGGCTTACATACTAATTCTATTCTTGAAGCAGTTACCTGGACTTCTCTGGATATCTTTACCAAGTACTACAAGTTGGATAGTATCTCTAGAGCTAGGGCTGGTTTTGCTAGTGCTGTTCTTCATGGCTTTTTAGGGGGCTGTTCTGCACCTTCCTCCCCCAAGTTTCCTCCTGAGCTTTGGGACTTTCCCATCTGTTAAGAATACTGCAGCAGTGAATGTAAGGACATAGTACAGTTGTGTAAAATCTTACCATAATGGTAGATGACCTTGACTTCACTGCTGCAATATTCACTCCCTCTCTCCATCCCCTAAGTCTTTTCCTTTCCTGGGTGTATAGGTTACCTCTTGAGTTTCTTGGACTGTGTTCCTACTGAGGTATTCAGTTTCTGGTTATGGTAGGCTTGAATGTCACGTTTATGCCCTACGTGCAAGGAGCATTTGGGTGGCGATCGTCATACCTTTTAAACGCAATAAGTAGTCTTTGGTAGACTGGCCAGATGTTCGGGCTTCCATGGCAGGGAAGATCCCATCTGTTAAGAATACTGCAACAGTGAAGGCAAGGAAATCTACCGTTATGTTAAGATTTTTACACAACTGCACTTTCTACTGGTTTTCTTTTCCTCCCCTTCCTTATTAGACTTTCGCAGGTGTTGCAGACCTTAGAGTTTCCTTCCCTACTTTCCTTTCGTGCCTTTGGTAATCCTTTATTTTTAGCTGTATAACAAAAAAAAAAGTTTAAAGTTTAGAAACTTAAAAGTTGGTTGAAGTAAGAGTTATTTCTGTTGTAGTGTAGTGTGGTTGTTATTGTTGTGACTGTTATAGCATTCCTCCTTTTCGACTGTAAAGGGTTTCTAGCTTCCTCATGGCTGAGAAACCAACAGGCTTTAAATGATGCACTTCTTGTGGGCATAAGATCCCAAATTCTGATGCCCACAAGAAGTGCATCTATTGTTTAGGACCAGGGCATTTGGACACAGATTGTCTGGTGTGTGCCTCTTTTAACCCTCAGGCTTTGGATGACTGTAGAAATAATTTTACCTGCATTCTCTTCCTCGGGGGCTCCACCCCCCTCAAAACATGTAAGCTCCAAACGATCCCTCAATGCTTCTCCGAGGGAGTCATTGGAGCCTAGTCAGAAAAGACCAAGACTCTCAGATCCAACTTCTCTGGATCTGAGTGCAACTAAAAAGACATCTGATCCAAAAAAATCTCTTTGGATCTGTCATCCTTGGATCACAGTACTAGTTAACAGTCGGCTTCATAGACCCCATTGGACCCAATTGCTTCAGCCTCAGGTGGATCAAAGTCCTTTTTGGATCCTAGGTCCTCAAATCAGGAAGGTTCTATGCATATTTCGGGCTCTCCTATTCCAGGTACATCTGCTTCGGATCCAAAGACTTCGGATCCCATGTTTAGGAGCCATCCACCAGCTTTTCAAGTATGATATCTCTCTCCACCCCTTCCCACTAAGGTTTTTCAGACACCTACGAAAGCCAGGCATGCTTCCTTGGCATCTTCTTCGAGGTCTTCCTGAAGTTTCACCGAGGCTAAAATGGGCAGGATGATGCAGAGGTTCCTGAGGGTGCAGATTCAGATGGGGGTCTTGCCATCGTCGTCCCAGCATAGATCCATGAGTGCTCCATCTCCAATTTTGCAGACTCCTTTTCCGATCTGTCCCTTGGTTTCAAAAAGCAGGAACCTGGTTTTCTGAGAGAGTTGTTGTTGGATCTAAGGAAGCTGACTTCGTTGACTCCGACTATGTTCCTGACCAGCCCTGCTCTGTTTTTGTCAGATCAGTGCAGTTCCCAAATCCAAGACATTGATGCCGACTTTAGGGGGTTGCCTTCAGCTCCAGCTTTGTCGAATCCATTGCTTTCCCCTTGGGGATTTGGCCATGGACAGCTCAGGTCTGGTTCTGTCAGGAGGCCTGGGATCCATGGTTGCCTCTGCTCTCTCTCCTCTGGCGACTTTGGCTCTGAGGGTGAGGGTTTCCTGAAGTCCATCAGCCTTCCAGGTTGCAGAAAAGGCCTTCTCTAGGATCAGAAAGCTTTTTCCTCACACCCAGGGTCTGCCCCATCCTTCATCAGATCTGATACTGAGTCCATCACTTCTGCCATAGGTCAGCCTGCCCCTAGGAGGCTCCAGACCACTTCTCCTAGGGAGTCCCACCCTTCTTCTGATACCTCCCTGGAACACACCATGGAGGAGGTCCCTCGGAAGAAAAAGTGTAAAAGAAGGCATATAGACTTCACTATATTGTCTCTCACAGAGGGCATAGATTTTGATGAGGGAGAAGGATCACCCCGATCACCACCTGACAATGTCTCTTTCGGAGACATCCTAGAACTCCTTAGGCTGAAAGGTGGCTGGTCCTCCCAATCTGCTCCTCCTGAAGAATCTGTGTTCCTGTATGCTTTCAGGGCAGGCCTGTTTACACCCTGGGTGTCTCCCCTGGCAAATTAACTGATAGATTGTTTCCCGCTGGGGCTGGAAGGAACCGGACATCATGGTTGAGTCTATCCCTAAGTGCCCAGATAGGTTCCTTAGCCCACCCTCTGATCATCCTGATTAGAGTAAAGGTGTTCCGGCAGATGATGTTGTTGCAGTAGCCGCAGAAAAGGAGATAGCCGAACAAAGCTCTGCTGTCCATCCACCAAACAAAGAGTCTAGGGTATTGGACAGATGCGAAAAGCACGTTTATGCCTCAGCTGCTTTTGCTCTTAGGTTGTTAAGCTATTTGGTGTGCTTCACCTGATTGCAAAGAGACCTGGTTAAGGAGTTAGCCAACTCTCTTGCAGAGACCATGTCAGAGGAGGACTTTAGCCATTTGGGGAGAAATCTTTTTACTCTTTCTTCCCTTGCAAATTCCTCGATGAGGTTGGCATGGTGAAAGGCACCTCATGAGCAGCCAGTGCAGGCATAGCCGTTAGGAGACATACCTAAATGTGGCTTTGTGACTTTGCAGAATCCTTCAAGGCATTGTTAATTAATGCCCCCTTTGACTGTTCCTTTTTATTTGGATGATCAGTGAAAGACACACTAACCCACAGCGAGCAAGAAGGGAAGCCCTTGTCTTCTGTGATGATCAAGTTTTCCACCCCTCAGAGGACCTTCTTTAGAAATCAGTGAGGAGGGAAGAAAACTTGGTTGGGAAATCTCAAGGATCTTACCAGGACCCGCAAGTGGACATTTCCTCCAGAGGCAGATGAGGAGGGTTTAATGGCAGACACCACCCTAGAGATAGGGGGGCCCACAAAATCAGGGTTTCAGGGAGCCTTTTCCCGACAGACCCTATCAGTGTTCCTGAAGCGTTGCTCTACTTTTCATCCCTGGAGGCAGTAGGGGGTCATATGTCATTGCACCTAAAAACCTTGACAAACAAAGCAAAAATGACACCTGAGTGCTAAACATTATATCCAGAGGTTATTACATTCCCTTTTTCTTGTTACCTCCACATTCCAGGAAGAAACTCCCTGACATACCACCCAGTCAGGGGGAGTGCATTATTCAAGAAGTCCAAAAGCTTCTACAAAAGAGAGTCATCCAAGAGGTCCTGACCAAACAGAGAGTATTCAGAACTTATTCTTGCTTCTTTTTAGTGCCAAAGAAAACAGGGGACCTAAGACCTGTTTCGGACCTCAGAAACTTGAAGCAGTTTGTCAAGAAGTCAAAGTTCCAAATGGTCACTGTTCAGTCCATTCTGCCACTTTTGCACAAGGATGATTGGATGTGCTCTGTGGATCTTCAGGACACATGCTGTCATATCAAAATCGACAGGTACTCCAGAAGACACTTGCACTTTTGGCTCGGAGCCAGTTATTACCAGTTCAGAGCACTGTCCTTTGGACTTGCCACAGCCCCCTGGGTGTTTACCAAATGCTTGGCAGTGGTAGCTGCTCACCTGAGGCTAAAAGGATTCCAGGTGTTTCCCTGTCTAGACAATTGGTTGCTAATTGCACCAAAAAGGCATCGACTGCTGCAGTCCAAGAATTATGTAGCAAAGATCTTCAACAACTTAATCATCATGATAAATATGACAAAATCAAACTCGACTCCTGTTCAAAACATAGAATTAATTGGAACACAATTGGAACTACACAAATGGCTTCCTTACCGATGCATCGCATAATATCTCTAAGACCACATATTCAGGACTTGTTAGATCTACCTTCTCCTCCAGCAAGATTAATACTACGAGCTCTGGGATCAATGGCAGCTGCAGTCATTCTAGTTCCACTAACAAAGTTCTTTATGAGGGTTCTTCATTGGACAATAGCGGTTCAGTGGCCCATCCTCTATCAACCACTTTCAGTTCCCATAAAATTGCCTTGGATCTGCAGGAATCATCCACAGTGGTGAATGCAATCAGACAACCTGTTTGTGGGCAGGCCTTTTTCTCTCTCCGCTGATAGAAACAGTGACCATGAACACTTCCCAGTTTGGGGGCATTACCAATGAACGATCGTTCAAGGCATGTGGTCATCCATCGAGACCAATCTGCATATCAGTGTTCTAGAGATGAGAGCAGTCCTTCTAACATTGCAAGCCTTTCAGGACATACTCCCTCTGGGGACGATTGCAATTCAAACAGACAATACATCAACAAACAAAGGAGAACCCATTTGTAGCCATTGTGCAGGGAGGCCATGAGAGCTTGGGAATGGGTGATATCTTCAGACCTCTTTCTAATTGCTGCACACATTCTGGGGAAAACCAGCATTCTAGCAGACAAGACTCAACAGGTCCATTCTAACGCCTCACAAGTGGCCCCTCAACCAGTCAGTGGCAATCAAGATTTTCAGCCATTGGGATCAACCTTGTTTCGACCTTTTTGCTTCCCTCCTGAGCTTCAAGTGCAACAAGTATTTTGCTCTGATCCCTCCCGAAGGGGGAGTCACTGAGGGATGCTGTAGTTCATGATTGGCCCCCGGGTCTCCTTTATACTTGTCCACCTTTTTTGCTGATCCAGAAATTTCTACAGAAAGCCAGCAGGTTGAAGAGCTCATTAATTCTTATTTCCCCCTTCTGGCCTCATCAGGTATGATTCCCCTTTATGTGGTCTCATCTGAAATATCCACGTTGGATACTGGATCTCAGACAGGATCTCATCAGACATCCAGTCTCTCAGTCTCCACAACCTAAAATTGACTGCATGGATTCTCCACTGCCAGTAATTGTAAGAAAGTCCAGGCTCTTCCCCCTTCCATGCATGACATAATTCTGGCCTCTCAGAGGGCTTCCACTAAAAGGATCTGCAGCAGCAAATGGAAGATGTTTTCTATTTGGGCCTCAAAAGAGAATATTGACCCTTTCTCAGCTCCCAATTTAGCTATTCTTCAGTTTCTCTACCATCAAACTTCATCTGGCTGCCATATCCAGTTTTCATGCCGGGAAGATATCATCTCTTTTCTCTTCCAGGTTATGCAAGGCTTTTTTTGAAGGGCATTTTTCTTCTTAGGCCTCCAATAAAAGACCCTTCTTCCCCTTGGGATCTCATGCTAGTATTGCAAGGCCTAGCCAGAAGCCCTTTGAACCAGCTGATAGTTGCAACATGAGATTTCTTTCCTGGAAAACAATTTTTCTCACAGCCATTACTTCCGCTAAGAGAGTATCAGAGCTTCAAGCTTTGTCAGCTAATCCTCCTTATATCATTGTCCGTAAAGACAGGGTATCCTTAAGAACAAATCCTTCCTTTATGCCTAAGGTAGCTACAGAACCAAATATTAACCAATTAATTCAGTTACCTGTTTTTTTCCCCCAAGTTTTCAAACAAAGGAGAATATATTTTGCATCTCCTAGATGTTCACAAGCAACTGTTTGTACCTCCATATAGTGAAGAGGTGTAGGAAATCTGACCAACTATTTGTATCTTTCTTAACAAACCATTCAGGTCAGGCAGTTTCAAAGATCACTTTAGCCAAATGTATTATGGACTGTATTTTTTTCGTTTATTCACCAAAAGGTATTGAATTGCCTCCACTCCCCAAGGCTCATTCCACCAGGTCTATGGCTGCCTTATCTTCCAGATCCTCAGTTGATATGGTTTGTGCTGCAGCCACTTGGTCTAAGACTCATACCTTTGTTTCTCATTATAAATTGTATATTATTTCTAGCAACAGGGCATTCTTTGGCTCAAATGTGCTCTGGCACATTGTTTCCTGAGGGCCACCCAGGAGTTACATAGCTGGGGACTCTCACTCATCCTTGAGGAAGAATGAAAAAGACAACATCAGATTTTAAAGCTATATACTTATCATAACCAAGTGTCTGTGTTGTCCACTTTCATTCTTCTTCATGTCCCTCCCAGCCATTCCCCAGCCTGATGCCTTTTGAAAAGTACTTGGAAGCAATTTACAACCCATGGGTTCTGGGTTTGAGCCTCAATCCTTTTTTCTACTGTAATCCCTTGAGTTATAAGGCAGCAAACTCCATCTGGGGAGTTAGGGAAGGTATGGTGCATTATGGGAAGAGGGAGGAGCTTGAGACTCTGTTCCTAAGTCTGGGAAAAGCGGCTGAGTTGGATCTGAGACCCATCAGTGAGGAAGAATGAAAATGGACAACACAGATATTTAGTTATGGTAAGTACATAACTTTGTAATTTCCACAGTGATGTATTTCATCTTGTTACTGTCACACATGCACTACTCCCAACAAGCCACATCATTAGACATTCAGCAGTGATTATATAGCTAACCTGTGCTTTCACATGTACTGTATCCCTTTATCTCCACTGCAAAATATAGGACCCTCTGTATACACTCTTAAGGTTTGATTGTGATGAAATGAAAGAAATAGTAATGTTTCATCTCGTTACTGTCAAACACACACTATACCAAACAAGCCGTATCAGTGATCCTTTTCCAGCATCACACAATTGTCCTTTGCTTTCATATGTTGCTGCCCTCTCACCAAAAAAAGATGCTTTCTCCATATACATCTGATGCCTGATTGTGAATAAAGTGAAGGACACAGTGGCCATGTATTTCATCTTGTTACTAATAAACGTGTATCAGCGATCATTCAGAACTAATCATGTAACTGTCTTGTGCTTTCACACACAGGCAACCTCCATTTCCCCAAAAGACAACCACTGTACACTTGTTTGATGTTATATTTTAATGAACGTGAAAGAGTGGATGACTGCATTCATTTTTTTTACTTGCTGTTGTCAAATATTCATGCAGCATCTCCACCACTAACAAGCCATATCAATAGTGGTTTCAGAATGCTAATGTAACTGCCTTTTATTTTCAGACAAAGAACTCACCTCACACTAAAAAGAGATAGATATCCACTTCTGGAGAGCACCCCTGAAATTTGATCTGAAGAAAGTGAAGGGAAGAATGGCTGTAATAAAAATTGAATGATAAAAAATAAAAATGTGTCATTGGTGAGGGCAATATGGATTGTTATAACTGCCATCTAACATATTTGCTGTTCTGCCATTATTTTAATTTATAGGGATATCTGTTCGAAAAAAAGTTTCCTGAAGATCTGAGATGCTTCTTGTGTTGGTATCTCTAATTAAGTGACTGAAGGTGTCCAAGTAAGTTTTGAAATTAGTTGCTCAAAGTAACTGATCTCCTCAGAAGTGGTACCTTACCATAGTATTAGAAAGGATTTGCTAGCCATCACCAGCTACTGAGTGAGAGGGGTGGAATTGAGCCATCAGGAATTGAGCCATCATGCTAATTAATAACATAGTCTCTCATTCAAGATGGATTTCACCCTCATTTTAATGGGAAGCTGAGGAGGTAATTGTTTTGCTAAAACAAGTCATATTCTAGTGAAGTAATTACCAAGGTGTCCTGAGGATGGGACAAGTTATCTCTTGACCTGTTATTTTCAACTTTTCCAGTGATGACAAAATAAGATGAGACTCATTGTAAATCTGTCAAGAAAGGACATATTTAACTGCATTTGCAAGTTCAGAAAAATCAGTTTTAATGTGGGGGTGCACCTAAACATCAGCAGCTTAATACAGTGGAATGCAGAAATGCATTTGGCTTTCTGGGATTCCGGTTGTAATTGTATAATTCTGAAAATTTCTGAAGTTAGCTGTTTGCACACAATACAAAAGTGCATGACAAGAAGTTATTGTTGTAATAGTTGCTGAGGGTTCTATGAGTAGAATGGACGTAGCAATGCAGTGTGTGTAGCCTT